>NW_007258424.1:195410-232703 GCF_000164805.1 Carlito syrichta
CCCGGCCACTGCAGCCTCCACCTGCTGGGCTCCGGCGATCCTTCCGCCTCAGCCTTCTGAGTACCCGGAATTACAGGCGCGCGCGACTACGCCCAGCTGATTTTTTGATGTATTGTAGAGATGAGGTCTTGCCAAGTTGTCCAGACGGGTCTTGAACCCGCAGGCTCAGGCAATCCGCTCACCTCGGCCTCCCAAAGTGCTGGGATTACAGGCTGAGCCACCGAACCCGGCCTATTCCTGCTATTTTCTATGTCTGGACTCCTATCCCTGCACCTATCTTCCCACCCTTATTCTCCCGGCTAATTCTTATCTGTGCATCAAAACCCAGATTAGATGTCACCTTCTCAGTGAAGTCTTCCTTGATACCTTCTTCTAAACAGGCTTCTCCCTTCCTGGAACCACTCACTTTCTTCTCCTCTGTGCTTTCATGTTGCCATGGAGCACTTAACCTGCTGTTAGGAAGTGTTTGCCTACCTGGCGACCCATCCCCCAAAGGATGAGCCCCTCAAAGGAAAGAATGTCCTCGATTCATCAACTCAGCAAACGTCCAGCAACTAATTTGTTGAGCAAACACTGCATAACTGTTCTCCTTAATATTTGTCAAATGAATGAATGAATACATTCAAGAAGAATGTACTCACCTCGCTTTATGTTTCTCTTTTCATTCTTTCCTTCCCTTTGATCATTTTCCAAGGAGATGAGAAAGTTAGAAGTGCTCAGGGTTCCTGGACAAAATCATAAACCACTTTGAATACCTGTCTTAGTTCAATCTGGCTACTCTTAAAAAAATATCACAAGCTGAGTAGCTTATATACAATAGAAATACATTTCTCATGGTTCTGGAGGCTGGGAAGTCCAAAGTCAAGGCGCTGGCAGATTTGCTGTCTAGTGAAGGCCTGCTTCCTGGTTCATAGACAGCTGTCTTTTTGCTTTGTCCTCTAATGACGGAAGAGGCGAGAGGTCTCCCTGGGGCCTCTGCTTTTAAGGGCACTAATGTCACTTGTAAGGGCTCCACCCTCATGACCTAATCACCTCCCAAAGTCGCCACTTCCTAATATCATCACCCTAGAGATAAGGATTCAACATATGAATTTGGAAACAGGGACACAAATGCTCAGACCATAGCAGCACTCATGTCAGATGCTGAGATTACCTAATTTTTCTGGTGTTATGACCGAAGTGTGAGAAGGAGTCACGCCATCATGCCAAGTCCAAATTAATAGTGAGTCCTTTATTAGCGTGCAGTCAAGAGTAGGCTCTTGCCATGAAGTTCTTGACACAGAATATAATCAGCAAAAAACGTATATAGGTAAAATCTGCAGGTTGTCTACATAGTAAGAGGGTAAGGGAACAAGGAACTAAAAAGGAACAAAATATAACAATAAACTATAGGGACGTGGTAGGGGTAGTTTTTATAAGTAATAATTTCTTTTTTTTTTTTTTTTGAGTTGGAGTCTCACTCCGTTGCCCAGACTGGAGTACAGTGGCATGGTCCCAGCCACCTCAGCCTCGACCTGCTGGGCTCTGGCGATCCTTCCACCTCAGCCTTCCAAGTAGCCAGAACTACAGGCGTGTGCTACCACACCTGACTAATTTTTTTTTTCTTTACTGTAGAGATGACGTCTCACCAAGTTACCCGGTGGGTCTCGAACCTGCGGACTCAGGCAATCCACTCACCTCGGCCTCCCAAAGTGCTGGGATTATAGGCTGAGCCACCGAACCCAGCCAGTAATAATTTCTTAACAATTTCTTGGGGCAACATCTAATTTCAGTTAACAAAGCATACACTTACATGGAACTTGTAGCTAGGGAGTATTACAAACAGTTAGCATGATCGGTCAGTGTGAACAGCTTAGAGGAACAAAGCTGTGGGTCTATAGTCATGGGAACATTACAGTAATCACACGTATACATTGGGGGGCTATTTTTAGGTTAGGTAGGCAACTAAGATGGAGGATTTTAATAAAATGGAGTTACTTATGTCAAGCAAGTTATTGTAATTATTTTGCATATTTCATTAGCTATTTCACTGGCACATGGGAACATTTTAGTCAAGTAGGCCCTGCTGAAATACCCTAGCCATTCAGGAAAGGACCAGCAGATGGGGGAAAGTGAGGATGCAATTTAGACAGCTGTGTCTTCCTGCTCAAAACATGGGCAGCTCTTCTTCTCCACTGTAGCTCATGAGGACTTTAAGTTCTAGTATCAGTAATGGCCACCTGTGTTGTTCTTAACAGAGGTCACTGTGTTTGTCAAAAGACTAAGAAGAAAGACCTACCTTTCCAACATGGCAAAGGTAGGTTGCAGCCAAACAGACGGGAGGGATCAAAGCAATTTCCCAGAGTGAGAAGTGAGATCTGCAAGCATCTCCCGGGAGCAGGTGGCCTCTCCATCCCCCTGGAGGGCAGAAGGCAGGCAGGAGGGCCTTGGAGGCCTGGTAGGCCACGTGACTTCTGGCTAGAAGCCTGCTCCTTTCCTATCCTTCCTCAGAAAGACTCCAATCTCCTGAGCTCTCACTGGGCAGAAGAGAAAGATCAAAACTTAAAAGATACCTGAGGGAGGTCCCATACCAAGGTGGCCACCTGGGCCAGCTGGTGTCAGAGGTGAAAGGGTGTCATCGCAGGGCCTAGAAAACACAGACCCCTTGAGCCCTGTGTGTGATGCCATGGGTTCAGTTTGACCACAGCTTCCGCAACTCTGATCTTTTCACTCTTAGGGTGAGTCTGTAGCGGCTGTGTTAGAGGAGAGTTGAGAGGAGTTGAAGAAAAAATGCTAGGATGCTGTTCTGAAATGTTGTGGGCACCAGGACAGAGCCTGGGGACTGTCACTCTGCTCCCTATCAGTCTCCACTGAGAGGCTCTCTGTTGGGTCTTCCCTGGAACCCGTGCTGGGTCTCCATCCTTCCAGCACAAAGCCCTCCCCAGACTCTGGGTTCGTTGGGGTTGTGCCCCGCTCAAGCCCTCATGGCCATCCTGTTCTCCAGGGCTTCCACACTCGTGACTCGCTCACTCTGGCAATGGTCCTGCACCAAGTCCTTCATCTCAACCCAATCAGAGCAGCAAGCTTGGGTTCGAGAGCCAGCCCTTGTTCTGAGCCTCATCATTAAGGGACTCCCTTGGGAAAGTTCCTGAACACCCCAAGTACCCTCAGTTTCCTTCTCT
Organism: Carlito syrichta; assembly: GCF_000164805.1. NCBI lineage: Eukaryota > Metazoa > Chordata > Mammalia > Primates > Tarsiidae > Carlito > Carlito syrichta. The sequence continues at coordinate 198,572 of NW_007258424.1, forward strand.
GTAAAATGAAGGGGGTTATAGTGCCTGCACCTAGGACTGGTAGGAGGACTACTGAGTGTCCTTCCTACACAGCCTGAAAATGTCAGGGATTACATTGTCCCCGTTTGGCAGCTGAGGAAATGAGCTCATTGTCCAAGGCCCCCACAGGGAAAGGACAAACAGCTTTGGAATCCCCCCCGGGCTCCCCCTCGGAATCGATCCACACCATACCTACATTTCCCTCATGGATACTCAATCACCCATTTTTCTCTCTAGAGTAATTTAGGCATACGGAGTGGGGTGCAGAGAATAGGAAATAGCAGTACACTGACAGCCCCGAACACTTCCACCTATCAGCAAACGTCTTCGAAATGCTGGTTTCCAGAAAGTCAGTTCCAGAATGTGTGGAATTTTCACATTTTAATTGTTGTTGAAGATTCCATTGTAATGGGTAATACCCACATCCACTTTTCCTTCTCCTCGGGGACAGCAAAGCAAATCTTGGCAATTTGGAGAGGGGGATTAAGCAAAAGTATAATAACAAGATTTAATTACATATTATGCTTCCCCATCATCTTTAGACCATGAGAATGGTACTGAGAAATAACCAGAGGGTCAGCATTTTGAAGTTGGATCTGCACACCATCATCCTCCAGGGCGCTGTGGATATTTCTAAGAAAGCCCTAGAAAGTGACTCCAACAAGGCGGATAACCTGGAGAACAACTCGGAGATGAAATGTAAACTTCCTTTTTTAATTTTAATTTTAACTTTTTTTTTTTTTAGCTGGAGTCTCACTCTGTCTCCCAGGCAGGAGTACAGCGGTGTGATCATGGCTCACTGCAGCCTCAGACTCTTGGGCTCAAGCAATCCTCTAGCCTCCACCTTCCAAGTAGCTGGGACTACGGGCATGGCCCGTCATGCTCAGCTAATTTTTTTTTTTTTTTTGCAGAGACAAGGTCTTGCTGTGTTGCCCAGGCTGGTCTTGAACTCCTGGAGTCAAGCAATCCTTCCACCTCTGCCTCCCAAAGTACTAGGATTATGGGCATGAGTCATGGTGCCCAACCTCGTCTACAGCTTTCTTTACTGGAGTGCTTGGTGTATATTTGGGAATAGCACGGCCATCATTAATTCCTGAATCTCTTAATGGAGGTAGAACGTTATCACCCTTTGATGTCCTGATGTATCTGCTTATACATCTCTTCCTGCAGGAGGTGATGAATGCCCCAGAGACTGCCCTGTGTCCCTGTGTTTTCAGGACTCACCCCACAATAGGACAGGGCAGCAGCGCTAATATGTGCTTGTTGAGTAAATGAACGAACAGATAAAAGTGATTGCCACGGCCAGGCATGGTAGCTCAAACCTGTAACCCCAGCACTTTGGGAAGACAAGACAAGAGGATTGCCTGAGCCCAGGGGTTCGACACCAGCCCGGGCAATTTGGTGAGACCTCATCTCTACAATAAATCACAAAAAAATTAGCTGGGCTTGGTGGTGTGCACCTGTAGTTCCAGCTACTTGGAAGGCTGAGGCAGAAGGATTGCTCGAGCCCAGCAGGTCGAAGCTGCAGTGACGTGAGCCTGGGCGGCAGAGTGAGACTCTAACTCAAAAAAAAAAAAAAGTGATTGCCACTTGGCAATATTTCTCACTGGAGTATCTCTCTTTGGGAAAACATTTAATTTTTGTGTCTATTTTGTACATGCACAGATTCAAGGGTCTCTTCCATCATGCCTGAATTGGATTGAGTTAGCTCTCTTCCTCCCCAGAATCAGCTGCCACTCCTATTAGTGGTGTCATGTATTATTTTTTAACAATGTGAAGTTTGACAATGGTACTTTTCCCGTATTTTACTACTTTATAAACAAGTGGCACAAAGTCATGTGGATATTTTTGACATTTGCTATCTGATTATTATTATTGTTGCTATTTTGAGACAGTCTTGCTCTGTCACCCAGGTTGGAGTACAATGGCACAGTCAGAATTTACTACAACTTTGAATTCCTTGACTCAAGTAATCCTCCTACCTCAGCCTCCTGAGTAGCTGGGACTACGGGCATGAGCCACCAGGCCTAGCTAATTTTTTTTTTTTTAAGAAATGGGGTCTCGGCCGGATGGAGTGGCTCAGCCTGTAATCCCAGTACTTTGGGAGGCCGAGGCAAGAGGATTGCCTGAGTCCAGGGGTTCAAGACAAGCCCGGACAACTTGGTGAGACCTTGTCTCTACAATAAATCACAAAAACTAGCCAGGCATGGTGGCATGTGTCTGTAGTTTCAGCTACTTGGAAGGCTGAGGCGGAAGGATCACCTGAGCCCAACAGGTTGAGGGTGTGGTGGCCGTGAGCATGCCACTGCACTCCAGTCTGGGAAACAGAGTAAGAGAAAAGAAAAGAGAAAAGAAATGGGGTTTTACTATGTTACCCAGGTTGGCCTCGAACTCCTGGTTTCAAGTGATCTTCCCACCTCAGCCTCCCAAAGTGTTGGGATTACAGGTGTGAGCCACCACGCGAAACTGGTAGCTTTCTTTTATAAAGAGTGAGAATTTGCTGGCTGACTTGCTTTTGGTTACATCCCGGGGACGGGGGGGGGGGGGGGGGGGGGGTGGCAAAAGTAGTGAGAGAAAGAACTCAGGGAGGACATATTTGAGCCGTTTCAGGAGAAGGGCTAGAGCATAGTTACCACCCCCTCCCCCAGATTATGGATAATTGGCCAGACCATAGGCCCTCCCATGATGGTCAATAGGAAGGTGGCACAGGTGCCAGGTTCCCCTGTTTGTGCCCTTTCCAAACACCCCCGGCCAGGATGACCCAAAAAAGATTGAGTTGCCCCTCCTTCCATGGACATAACCCGACCCAGTACACCCAACCATGTAGGGAGCTGCCTGCCCAGCTCCTGGGAGCTCCTTCAGGGTGACAGCTGTGTTATATTCATCTGGGGCCACCTAGCATCATGCTGGCACCTAGTAGCAATTCAGTACTTTATGACTAGCGGATACATGGATTCAGCAATACATAGAATCCCCACCTGTGAACTATCCAGTCTTCTTTCCTTCACCTGGAAGTAGGATGACCTTGGTCAGATTATACCGGTTATTAAAATATTGAAATAGGTCCATACTCGCTGGTAATAACCTCTGCCTGTTCTCCTTCACTGTCCTGTCCCTTGATTGTGGGTTCAGTCCCTGTGGCCCTGGTTGACGAAAATCCCAGATCCTCCCCTGGGGCACTTTTCTTCCCACCAATCCAGCAACCAAAAGGTTGACACCTAACCTAGCAGGCTTCAGACCACAATTCTGTTTGGTAGGAACCCAAAAGGTTCCCCTCCCAGGGCACCAGAAATCCCAGGTGGCCACCCAAACCCTGCTCTCCCTAGTCCGAGCCCAGGAAACTCCAGAAAGGCGCAAGCCACCCCCCTAGTCCCAACAAGGTTCCTGCCAGAATGCTCGCTGGCCTGGCCAGGGCTCCCACACTCCTGGCATCTTTGTAAGTCCCAGTGAGAGGATGCAGAGTCCTGCAGGATGACATCACATTGAGAGCCACTGCTGAGACCTGGCATGCAGGTGCTTCTAAGTCCGGGTGAACCTTCACCAAGTCTCAGCCTGGGTCACAGCAATCTCCTCAGTTTTCCAAACTCTGCCACCCAGAGGCACTCAAAAAGCCGGGAAGGCCAAAGGCTCTTCTTTCCCTGTCATGCAACCTGTGCAGGTGGAGGGCCCAGGACCTGATGTCACACTCGCTGGAGGCACTGCTTGTCCCTCAGCAGCTTTGATGTCGGCCATCCCTTACGTGACATTAATAAACCAGTCAGCCCTTTTATGACAATGGCAAGGATAGGTGAGGTCATGTCTGCATCGTGCAGTGAGCTCATCTGAAGGCGGGGTCTGTATAATTGCAAGGTGTGGTTATTGTTTCAAAATATTTTTTTCCATTTCAGCAAGTAGCAAAGGTGGATCATAGCAGGCAGGACCATAGGACTCTGAACGAGGTGACCCCAGAGGTGACAAATCCAGCCGTAGTGTTCAAAATAAGCGAGAGGCCTTGGAGAATCCCTTTGAACTACTTTTCAACGTTATCCCCTAGGTTACCTGGTACACAAATATCTATAGATTTTGTTGTGGCACATGCAATCTTTTTGCTTGTTTTGTTTTTTGTAGGCTTAAGCAGTTTAATTTCTCTGCTGGGAACATCAACAGATCTCAGTGTATTCCTGAGCTGTCTGTCATCAAATCTCCAAGCATTTGTCTTCCAGGTATAAAAACCAGGACTTTTTAAAGGAAAAGAGTGGGTGTTGATCATTCTAGCTAAATTATAGCCAAAATGCTCATTGTGAGTATGAGAAAGAGATTTCTCAAGCTCTGGCCAGAGATGTATCAGGGCTGGCGTGGGAGCGGGGGCAGGGGGTGGCCTGTCCCTTTGTAGCAGGGCAGAGTCTGACGGGGGCACATCACAAAAGTGTATGCGTGTGTGGGGGTGACCATGTGTGTGTGTGAGTAGATGAGCATGTGTGTGCGAGGGAGCACGTGTGTGTGAGTGTGTGATAAGCATGTGTGTGTGATGATCATGGGTATGGGGGTAAACGTGTAGGGAGGTGAGCATGTAGGTGTGTTTCTGAGCATTTGTGTGTGAGTGGTTAGCATGTATGTGTCGGTGTATGAGCACGTGTGTCCAGGTGGGTGTGTGTGTGTGTGTGAGTTGGTGAGGGTGCATTGAGCGTGTCTGTGCAGGTGAGCATGCATGTAGGTGGGCTTTTGTCTGTTTGGAAAGAATAGCACTTGTCTGCATGCTTTGCAGACGGGTCCCAATAAAATGTCTGGCTTGATTTCCAAAGCTCAAAGATGGCTTGGTTGCAGATGTGGGTGGCTTTGGTCCTTCTGGTCCACGTGGCTACTGGGAGCACTTCAGTAGGGTCCTGGGCTTGATTTTCAGCATTATTTGCGTGGTTGGTCACCCTTGGGGAGCAGAGAGGCCACGGACCCTCGCTCTAGTGATCCTGGGGTGCTTTGGGGGAGCTAGGGGGTGTGGATTACAACCTAGAGGGAAACAAAGCAGGCCCTGCCTGTTGAGCCACCATGCTCCCCAAAGCTGAGGGGTGGGAAAGGCCTCGAAGGGAAGGTGGGACTTAAGCTGGGATGCAAAGCATGTGTGAGATTAAAATAAGCTAAGAGGAAGACAAGGCATTCAAGGGCAGAAGTGAGTATTTGGGAAATGGAGGGCGTCCTTGGAGAAGAAGGAACGGTGGACCCTGGTGCAAAGAGCAAAGAAAGAATCGGAGGGCCTGGGCTGGGAGCACAGCTTTGGGCGTTCTTATCAAAGCTTCTGGCCACATTGCTGCTATTCTCTGTCCCACTCACCCGGCCTTGTCTGTATCTCTGACCTCTCAGTCAAGGAGAAAGGGCAGAAATAATAACTGAGACTACAGGGGTCTTTGCAGTCTTAAACCTCTTAGAGGTGAACCAGAAGATTCTTCAAGAAGGAGCTGGAAAGCTGATTCCCACCCTGGCAGGTGTCTGCTTCATCTGCTTCTTAAAAATATTCATTCCAAGCCGGGCTCGGTGGCTCAGCCTGTAATCCCACGCCTTTGGGAGGCTGATTGCCTGAGCCCGTGGGTTCAAGACCCGCCTGGGCAGGCGAGACCTCATCTCTACAATAAATCAAAAAAATTAGCCGGATGTGGTAGCGCCTGTAATTCTGGCTACTTGGAAGGCTGAGGCGGAAGGATCGCCAGAGCCCAGCAGGTCGAGGCTGTGGTGGCCGGGAGCGGCCACTGCACTCCAGTTTGGGCGACAGTGAGACTCCAACTCAAAAATAAAAAAATATATATTCATTCCAGATTCTCTGTGGCTTATATTCCTCTTTGTTGGTCTTGGGCAAAGCTTATTAATAGCAGCAGTGACCATGTCCAGAGCTGCATGGCTACTGGGACGTTTATTCCTACGGTCACCGAAGGCTTGTCTATCGTCACTGACAGAAGCTGTCAATAGTCTGTTCCTTATTTGGTAGACTCACTCAGCCTCCAGCTTTAACCACTGAGCCCCCGAGATCATTTCTGCCAATCCTATCATTGTAAACCAAGTAACATTCTGCTTCCCAAATCTCCATCATCTTACCTCCAGTCTTCACAAATGAGGCGTGTTAGGAAAATGGTGTTTTTGTAACTGCTTGCATTTGAAGGATTTGCTTTTATAAAATAGCTTGACTGTTTTTTTTTTTTTTTTTTAAACAGACCATTGTCAGTAAAAACACTCAGACTGTTAAAATGCAAACCCTTGGGCTTGTCAGAGATGACTCATGGCTTCAGTTGCTAGCATCTGGCAGTACCCCTGCAGAGGGAAACGTCCGACTTTGTCGTGTGTTTTGTTCTCACTGTTCTTGTGCCATTTGGGCCCCAGAATAATTTCTAAATGGGGGAACATGAAGTGCCTACAATGCTTTTAGAAAGTATTCCTATTTTTTGTCCTCCCATTGTCCCCTTAATTTAATCTCCCCCCCCCCCCCCCCCCCACCCCCCACCCCATTGAACACTGATGGGAGGAGTTCCTCCCAAGAGCCTTGTTTCAGATGGTAAGGACAACTGGGGAGGATGCTGCCTCCAAAGGAGTTCACAGCCACCCAAAGCTCAGGGCAACCCTTTGGTGTGTCGGGGGCTGTCACTGAGTCAGAAAGGAAGAGAAGCAATGGCAAAGAAAGGGCATCTCGTCATTCCTAGTCAGCCTCTTCATCTTCCTCAAAGACATGTGGTCGAGTCGGTGGGTGGTCCCAGGCATGTGACTGAGAATTAGAAGAGGCTTTGGAGCATGTGTATCAACATGCACATTTGAAATTCATGTGACTCCACTTACATCCTGCCGGTATCCAGTTTGGTGTCAATCAGGCTGTCAGATGACTACACCTCTGCTGGATGCCGGGGCGAGGCCTTTCCAGTCCTGAGACCGTTTGCACGGCACGGCAACCAGCTGCGTGCCTTCCCAAATAAGCACCTTTGGTTTTCGTCATTCTGGGATTCTATGTCCTTTTTCACAATCAGGCTTGGCATGCAGAAGTCCTAGTATAAAACAGTCCCCACTCTTCGCAATGGCCATTCCCAAGCAGACTTTGGTGCAGCTGCCCTTCCAGAATTTCTCTGTCACAAATGACTTCTTTTTTAAAATTTCACAGTGAATAACAAAAAAAAAAAGTGGCCAATTTCCTACCTCTCTCCCCTTCTCTCCACTAGCTTTAAAGGGTTTTGCCCTGGAGCCATCTCCACGGTGGACAGAGCAAGACTAGAAATGGGCCCCATGTTTGCTGCTGCCTCAGGGCCCACCTCACTGTTTTGTCTTCCTCTTTAGCTCTTTTAAAGTGTCTGTGCCTGTCCAATTTGTGTGCATTTGAAAACAAGCTATGCTCCTTGATTTTTATCATAAATCCAGCCTTTTTTTCTCACAAAAACATAATAGCCCAGCAGAAGTAAAGAGGAGTTTCTCAAACTGGCGGCCAGTTTCCAGCTAAAGTGGAATTTCCTTCTCACTGCCGTGAGCAAAGCTATGACCCTCTGTCACAGAGACAGCTTTGGTAAGTCAGAGAATATACAACCCTTTGCGTTCTACCTTTCAAAAATGATATCATAGCATAAGTATCTTGTATATTGCTATGTAGAATCTAGCCATCTTCTTTTAACCTTTTTATGTAAAATACAATATAGATTCAGAAAACCACAGTCATCTTTCTTCAACGGCAACGTGATAGTCCACCAGACAGATGAACTATGCTTCTCTTTCCTGTTCCATCATTGCTAGACACATAGGAAACCTCCCCTTGTTTTTGAATTATGAGCTTTGAGACATTTTGAGAAAAGCACTGAGAGAGACAACTGAGAGGAAAGAAAAAAAAAATGGGTTCTTCAGAGCACCCATACTTCATTTCTCAGGACTAATCCTTGATAAAAACCGCCAACATATGCAGATGGTAGAAAGAGTTAAGTAGTAAGCATTTTGCAAACTTCCTGGTCAAATCATTGGACTTCCTGAGTTGGGGAAGGGCACCTCTTTGACTCAGATGCCTCGTAAAGAGGGCTATAGGAAGAGAAGTTCACCATTCAGCCCACTAGCTTCATGGAATGGAGCGTTCCTTCAACAGGTATTTCTTGTGTCCCTACAATGTCCCAGGCACCTTCCTTGGCACTGGGCATACAGCTGTAAAAAGACGAAGTCTCCACCCTTGTGAGTTGACACTCTAGTCAGGGCAAGTAATCCCTGCCCCAGAGGGTGGCCAGATGCCCTCCCAGCAAGCAGGCAAGAAGGAAGGGAAGGCAGACCAGTTTTGCAAACACCTGGAGCTCTGCAGGGCTGCTGCCATAAGCTGCCGAATAGGTGACACCCATTTGTAATGAGGTCCTCCCCTTTAATGAAGTCCACAGTCACTCTGCTTTATGTTAATGCTCATCCAGAGAAATAGGGAGAGCAAAATTCACATGCAATCACAGAAATAGGGAGAGCAAAATTCACATGCAATCACGAGCCTTGTAGTTATTACTTTTCCCAGTCTCGCTTCTCTGGACATCCGTATGAAGTCAAAGTATTAACACCAACAGTCTTTCTTCTTCACGTGGACTTTGGTTTCACACGTCTAAGTGGGTCAGGCTTATTTCAGACAGTTCCGGCTATCCTACAGGGACAGTATCTCTCATCCCAGATCCATCAAGGAACAATGAGCATTATGCAGGGAAAAAATTGTGAAGGGCTTTGAAATGGACACAAAGATTACTTGACTTGAACAAAAGGCTTTGAAACCGATGAAAGGTACCAACCCCACACTCCTCTGGGTTATCTTTACCTTTCATTATCTTGCAGTTATTTTTATAGCTCTGTAAGTTGTAGCAAACGGGTAATGCAAATGGGTCTGCTTCCACAGAATTGCAGAGTCCTTGTGTCAGGTGGATGCAATTGATACTACCATGAGGACAGGTCCCTTCAGCATCTGTTTGTAAATTAATGTCACCATCCCCTCCTGCCTATAGTTTGTGTTTAGTTCTTTGAGTTATCTTTTTACCCGCTTGAAACATCTTACTAGTTCCCTCTTTCATCAATGAGTTAAATAAAATCTTTGATGTGTGTTCATCTTACGTCTGTGGGAGAGTCATGGTTTTACCTTTACTTAAAAATTATCTTTCAACGACTGCCACAGGCCAGATTTCCCCTCTATTCCTCAGGCAAACATTAGCAATCATTTTCTTTTCTGGGAGAGCTTGGGATCTAGAGCATTCAGCTAAGTTGCAAGCCCTCCTGTCTCCCCTCCACAACTTTCCTACTGACAGCACTTGCAGGCCCACGTGATGCCTTTTCCAGGAGAACCAGCCGGCTTCCTTACCCGCTGCCCACACAAGGAGATGCAGCCACAGCAACTGCAAGAAGGCAGAGGCACTACATTTCAAGCTCCACGGGACGGCAGCAGGGTCCCTTCCTCACTCTGCCCCCATGTCGTCCCACCTCCTTCTTGACGTCCCTGTGTGCCAACCATGGGGCGCCATGAGGCCAAGGGGCACATTCTCCAGCCCCAGGAACAGCACCTTTGCCTGTAGGATTTGCTTTCCTCCTATCTCACACTGATGGGTTTCACGTTCCCTCTTGTGGCTCAAGCTATTTAGCTCTCTGTCCTTTCTGCCCACAAGCTGCCCTGCTGGGGATTGTCTAAGCGTGGATTTCTACATGTATGATGGACCCCACCCAGGCCTTCAGGGTCAGCTACAGGCATGAGGCTCTGGGACATGGGTGTTCTCTGCAGATAAGTTGTTCATCTCCTGGTGATTTATTTATTGCCTATCTACCAAAAGTATTCCTTTTGGTTATTATTTAAATGTAGGCTCCTGGCATCTATTTCATTTGCTGCTTTTGGAATATGTGATTCATATACTTCAGTCATGCATAGAAGAGGAGGAAGAGGAGGAGGAGGTGGGGAATGTCAAGGAAGTGCTCCCAGATGACCAGACTCTCGACCAGCCAGACCAGGCACTTTTCCGCCCTCCAGATTCTTCACCCACTCGAGGTGCATGGAAGGCCAAGTGTGGAGCCAGCCCAGGTGATGAGCCAGAGCCAGTGTTCCGTGGGTGTGAGCAGCGTGGTCCTCAGGATCCTGGCATTTCTGATGGACACTGTCACAGGCAAGCAGGTAGGGACACCAAGACCCTCCTTTTCCACACAGTTTTTCCCGGGGAAACAAAAACTGCAGGTGGCGTTGGTGGTATAGTGGTTAGCATAGCTGCCTTCCAAAAACTGCAGGTGGTTAAGGAAATCTGTAAAGATCACATTACCCAAACATGATAAAGGACTCAAGAATCACCTTTGGTTTAGGTGATTTTGCCGGAAGTGATTATAACAGCATATCCATTGATCACTGATAGCTTCGGTTTTGCAGTGCATTGACGTGTGCCTAGCATGCTTAGAAGTGTGAAATGCCTGGATAGGCTTACCTGGCGTGTCTCCACTAACTCAGCGACAGAGCACCACTAACCACTAAGCTGAGTGACGTGCACTGAAAATGCTCCTAGCATGCAAAGAAAGAAAACATTGACTAGTCTGAACAGAAAGGATTTTCGAAAAGATTAAATTGAGGTACGATTCAAAAGATCTAAGACTGTGCGTTGCTCTTTATCTGACCCCTACTATATAACCTTTATATGCATTATCTCAAAGCCGGACAAGCTCACCTATTCTGCAACATCCCAGAGCAACCGGCATTAGTACTGGACTGAGGCGTTCAGCTCCAGGTGAGCAGTGCTATCCACTCACCAACTGGAGCAAGAGGTCAGACCATAGCATGACAGTTTGTCAAAGAAAAAAAAAATCATTCAAAGATATTTGGTTCAAACATGCTATGGAAATCTTACTACAGAATCATCTCGGTCGGTGTAGGAACCACTGCAATGTGGTCTTGCGGTGGAGGGAGAAAGACTGGGCTCAACTCTAAATATGGCATGGGCAAGGGGGCGTTTATAGCCAAGGAGCGGGGTGGGGGTCAGTGGATGGAAATTTGCTAAAAGAAAACATCAGGGGTTAGGAGGATTTCTGGCAAACCAACCCAATAATTCTCCTTCACAATTTGATGTCATCGTTGTTATATGATGGATGAGGAAATTGAGACTCAGAGAAGCTACATGACTTGCATGAAGCCACACAGCAAGTAAACACAGGGAAATAATGGAACAGAGACTGGAGCTCTGACTTGCCTGATCTTAGTCCACAATACTGGACTGGAGGATGGTAGTCTATGCCCTGAGTAGTACAGGACACAGGTTGGAGAGGCCAGAAATGGGCCTCGATGCCATGGAGAGAAGCTGAACTGAAACTCCTCCATTGGGGCGGGGAGGCGGCAAGACTGATTTAAAAAAAAAAAAAACGGTGATAGTATTTGTCTTAGTACTAATTTTGAAAACTTCTTTGCATATGTTGGATCTTTAGCCACTGTGCATAGCCTTCTCTTTGTGTACAAGTTCTCCTCTTGAACAGATGAGTTGTGCTTGGTCAGAGACCGTTAGCAGCAGATGCGTTGTCCTCAAAGTAGGTTAACAGTGGTCTTGACTGTGGGAACACAGCCTAAAACTGTGCATGCCCTAGAGTCCTCAGAAGAATCGGAACCTTCCAGGGACCTTGCTTTCCTGAGCAAACTCTCATTCTGAGTTCTCCAGAGCGCGGAGATCCTACACGATCTGTCACTGAGCACTGCTCACGTGAGGCCCCGTGCTAGACAAAAGCAACAGGACCGGGAGCCAGGGAAATGCATCTCTTGAGTTTACAGGCTCTCTGTCTATACCTGCTCTTTGTTTTTTCACCTCGGGTTAGTGAATTTATATATCCAGCTGCCTTCACTGCTCTTTCTGCAGTAGATTCAGATGTGTGTCTGTCATGAGAAACTCACCTCCTCCATGAGTGTGTATTCAAGGCAAGCATACTCAATGAAGCATGAAACAGTGAAATAGTGACCTTAAATCGAGGACCTGATAGGCCAGCGAGAGCTGGAGGCAGCTAAGGTGCCGCTTAGGGAGCATGTTTCAGGGCGGTTGGCAGAAAAGGGGCCCAGTTAGATGGGAAGAAGGGCAGCCAGGCTGGGCGGTACCCAGGAGAATGATTTTCCCGACCCTCTGGAGAATATACCCAGGCCTGACGGCAGAGTCCTTCAAGGGCTGGCCAGCGGCAAGTTCACCTGAATATATTCTGGAGCATTCTGGAGAGTCCCGACACGACCAGCATTAGTGCTGGGCTGCGGCGTTCCACTCCAGGTGAGCGATTCTGTCCCCTCACCAACTGAAGCAAGAGGTCAGACCATAGCATGACAGTTTGTTAAAGAAAAAGAAAAGTCATTCAAAGATACTTGATTAAAGCATGGTATGGAAGTCTTAATTCAGAATCATCTCGATCGGTGTAGGGACCACTGCAATGTGGTCTGGCGGTAGAGGGAGAGAGATTGGGCTCAACTCTGAATACTGCATGGGCAAGTGGGAATTTATAGCCAAGGAGTTAGGGTGGAAGCCAGGGGATGGAAATTTGCTAAAAGAAAACATCAGGGGTTAGGAGGATTTCTGGCTAAACCAGCCTAACAGAATTCTTGCAGAAAGCAGGCCAGGGTAATCGGACGTCACTTGGGAGATGGTGGGACCTGATTGGATATGGAAGGTGATCAGGTATGGAGGGTAAGCAGGTATGCAGCATGATCAGGTATACAAGGTAATTGGATATGGAGGGTGGAGCATCTTGCTAAATTGACTTAGCAGAGTTCTTGCTAAAACTAGCTTTTACAAGGAAGTGGGCAGAGGAGACGATTCAGAAGCCCGGCTAAAGTTCAACCAAGCAGAGAACTCTTGTCAAATATTGCATGCTTCTTGGTCAGCAGGATAATCAAAATAAACTTTTTCTCTTTAACCACAGTTAGAACGGGTAGAGAGCAGACAGTGACAGTCTCTGTGTGTTGACCATTTAAATGCATCATTTCATCTCAATGAGATAGTGGTATCATCATCCTTATTTTACAGATGGCATAACTGAGGCTCCTGGGAGAGTTTCCCGAAGTCACCTCACTAGTAATGGGGAGAGCAGGAATTGCTATCCCAGCTTTCTTTCTCTCCTCAACGCCATGCACTTTAATTCCAAAATCAGTGACTTGGGAGTAATCTACAAATACCTTCAGGTCTGATAAATGGGCTATTCTGGTCCATAAACTCCTGGGTTCAGATTCTACCTTTTCCACTTATTAGCTGAGCACCTCGGGCGAGTTGCTTAATTTATGAATATAATAACATCCAATTCCGCAGGGCTGTTCTGAGGTTTCAATAAGTTAATTGTTATAAAACATGTATAATATTTCTTAGAGCATAGTCAGTACCCCATAACCCCTGGTCATCAGTATTGTTGCTCCAACAAAACCCTCTAATCTGAGCACCTTTTCTTAACACTCTTGATCCAACCCCCTAGACCCTCTGAAGTTCATTGCAAGGAGGTTTGACCTATAGTTACTTGGCAGAAACAATCGAGAAGATATCAAATACTTAATTGAACTATATAATAAAGCGATGGCAAGCAGGTGAATGTCAGATAATCCAAGGAAATATACATTCGAGATTAATTCAACCTGCTTCTGTTCATTCATGCCTGCTGAATTATGGCCTTCGTTATTTGGCATTTGCACTCAACATCAATGAAAAAATCTCCCCCTGTATGTCCCATCTGCACTCATCTGCCATGAGTTAATGCCCCGTTCAGCTGCACATTTGTGGCAGCCTCATTCTTTGAAAAATTTAGTGCTGCCTCTACACCTACGGTAACCACTGAAGTCAGCATTCCGATTACCATATCCATCTGTCACTCCTCTGCCTTCAGAATAGTAAGATGCCGAGGCATGTTTAAGAATAAAATAAAAAATGATAATGACATCAAATGAAGAACATTATTTTTAAAGAATAAACTATACTGTTTTCGCTTTAGATCATATATGGAAGGATTAAAGCAGAGCCACAAAAAATGTTTAAGTGACTCTTCAACTCCAGGATAAAGGTGAAGATAGTTTTTCGAGAAGGCAGAAAACATTTTTTCATGGGGTGGTGATGGTTATTGTCAGAGTTAGAGAAAGACTGAGAAATGTACTTTCGTGAACCTTGCGTTCAAACCACTTATGTGCACATCTGTGGCAAAATAGATGCGCTTCTGAGGGATTTAGGAGTGATGAAATCAGACCAAGAAAATACATTTCTGTTGGTTTGGAAGCATCGTGTCCAAGGATTTGCATGTCTTCCAAGTTCCTTTCAAGCTATGGGAAGGATGGTGTATTCTCCCTGCTTCTCTGATAGGAAGACTTGCTCAGGCAAGGGAAGTGGCTGAAACTTCTGCTAGCTTAGAACCTGTGAATCTCTCCAATCTGTTACTCTCCAATCGAGTGTCAATTCAACCAGTGTCTGATGACTATTTTCACAGGCTTGCCATACCTCCCCCATCTGATGGTATATCTGGCGGATGGGGAAAGGCGAGTCTATGAGGGAACTTGAGCCGATTGTGTCAGCTCCAGAGACTTGATGAGAAGGCAGGGATTGGCATCCATCTGGAAGGCAGCCCAAGGGAGGGTACTACAGCCCTACAGCGACCTGTGGTGCATTTCACAGGCTCCCTCTCGATTTTCACCACTGACCTGCTCTCCCCCATGTCTGCGAAGGAAAAGTGTTGGTTTGCTCATTGGGCCTCACGAGTGTTTCTCACACTCCTGCTCCCTACTCCCTCGCGTTATCTCTGGATGGCGAGTCCTTCCACAAAGTCCTCACCAGACCCTGAGCGTTCTTCTGAGAAATTAGGAATTCCCTTAGTGGGAATACATGCACAAACTTGTCCTTTAGGTCCCAGGGTGGGGGTAATGGCATAGTCAAAGATTTCGAATGATGGTTCCAGCGACAGGGAATAATATAACTTTCTTTTCATCTCTTCCTTCTTAATATTTCCCCTTCTATAGCTTATGCAGGTATTGCTGAAAGACAAGACCACCAAAATCACCGTTAAACTCAGCCTTCCTGTGGGACAGCCCTTGTAACCCTAAAAGTTGATCAGACATCTGTGACTCACATAGCAGATGTACCCCAAAGCTCTGAAAACATTTGTTTTCGAGAAAGCAATGCTAATATGTAAGATTGTTTATTTGATTAGGGCAAGAGAAAACTGATAGACTTATATTCTTAAAACTATATTAAATACTAAAGATTTTGTGTTCATATAAAAGATTTTATGATCATAGACGTAGCATTGTTTACTTTATGTTTATGTGTATTTCAAGTAATTCATCTTGATCAAATGTATAAACGAATTTGGAGAATAAATTTTGCCTCGGTTGCTTTTCTTTGGGGCCTCGCCAAGTATTTCTGTTTTGGGACTTCAGAGGAATTTGAGAAATCTTGCTACAAGTAAAAGAAATGGTTAAATCTCCATAGAAAGCTAACAAAGTTTGAAGAATACAAACTGGTATAAACAGTAAAATGCCAATGGTAATATTTTCCTTCCCCTTGGTAGTATCCCAGTCGAAATAGAATTTGTAGATTCCCTCAGGCAGTGAGGAACAGGGAAAAAAGCTCAATTTGAAACCACTGTTAAACTCACACACTGGTCCATTAAACATCTTTGGTTCACCATCCCAATTTTCCTAGTGAGAGAATTTTGGATGCAACAATGTCTGCAGCAAATACTGATGTTTTGCTTTGAATCTCTTTTCGTAGTAAAATCTTTAGAAACATCAAAATTAAGAATAGATCATTGGGGTGGGGAAGGGTGGGATTGAAAAAAAAAGAATAGATCATTGGGTCTTTTTGGGTTTAGGGTTTTTGTTTTTCTTAAGAATAGATCATTGTACATCAGATTGATTTTTATGTAATTGCTTATAATATTTAAAAAGAATTTTAAAATTCATGCTTAACATGATTTCTGGCATAAATGGAAAGAACAGAGAATATTTTATACTTGTTACAAATGAAATAAACTAAATTTTAATTTTAATGAATATGAAATGAATTAAATATACATATGAAATGGGTTATATTTTCCTAAATACTTGGACATTGTAAAGAAACATAGGAGCTGTATGTTCCTGGATTCATTAAGAATTATTCCTCCTAGCCGTGTTTGGTGGCTCAGCCTGTAATCTCGGGCTTTGGGAGATTGAAGTGAGTGGATTGCCTGAGCCCGCGGGTTCGAGACCCGCCTGGGCAACTTGGCGAGATCTCATCTCTACAACAAATCAAAAAAATTAGCCGGGCGTGGTAGCACGCACCTGTAGTTCCAGCTACTTGGAAGGCTGAGGCTGAAGGATCGCTGGAACCCAGCAGGTCAAGGCTGCGGTGGCCGGGAGCAGCCACTGCACTCCAGTCTGGGTGACAGAGTGAGACTCTAACTCAAAAAAAAAAAAATTATTCCTCTTTATGATACAAAGCAATCTTCTTTTAGAGCCCTTTATTCTTAATATATTCTCTCATTTCCTAACCTACCTGGGAGGAGCTGTTCTTTGTCAAATAACAACTCAAAGAGACATTCATTCTTTTGCTTACTGCTCAGTGACTTTGCATGTCATCTGTTTGCTCACCTGTAAGTAGACAGCTGGCGGACTGAGTCACACAATAAAGGCAACAACAGGATTTATAAGTGTGGGAACAGTGAGTCTTGTTTGCATGTTTTGGGGTGAGCTGATTAGCTAAGAGCTAGCAGAGGTCATCCTAGGCATTATGTCCTTGGAAGCCTAGGTTTATAAAAAAAAAAAACAACAACCAATTTTTGTTTATCTGTAAGGCTGGAAATTCTGATAGGGGATGAGAGCAGGTAGTAACAGGGAGGAGAAAGGGGCTTCTGGGTCTGTTGTGATTTTTATTGTCACGGTTTCTTTCGAATTTGTTCTTGAGGCCTCTCTCTCTGGGAGAGCCTTGATGAGGTGGGAGTGGAGAGAGAGGGAGAGAGTTGGGTTTGGGTGTGTAGGTCAGGTGAGACACGATCAAAAGTTGAACCCAAAATGTGTGGTGCAGAAGAAATGTATTACTTGCAGACCCCAGGGAGGTTGGGGATGCCGTGTCATGGCAGCAGGATTTGGAGTGATGAGGAGAAGTCTGGGCAGCAGGGAGTTCAACCAATGCATGGGGAGAGAGACAGAGGACCTGTGGGACCATGCCTATTAAGGGCCGTGGGTGTTATCCCTTTGATTTTTTTTAGGGGCTTGTGAGTTGGCTGATTTAAAGAAAACGTGCAAGTCCATTACACAACTCTAGTGTTGACCATTAAGTTTTGCCCTGGTCAGCAGCTGTGGGGTGAGTTGGGGTTTGGGCCAGTGAATGAGGACCAAGCAGGCTAAATTACAAAAACCACAGAAGTAGGAGGAAGTTTTAACGAGGCCAGACATGAAGGGTTTGACTGACAATGCATGCCGAGGCAACAGCAGCTCTATTAAATTTATGCCAGGGACCCCCAGAGCGTTCCAGTTCTTGGTCTGGAGGTGGCCATACCGTGTAAGGTGTTCATCTTGTGAAATGCATCACAAAGCTTACGATCAGATTTGCTCACTTTTCTGCATATGTTATGCCTAAAAGTGTATCTTAAAAAATAAGGCCGAGAGCGGCGGTCCACTCCTGTGATCCCTCATTTTGGGAGGCTGAGGCGGAAGGACTGCCTGAGCCCAGGGGTTCGAGAACAGCCTGGGCAACATAGGGAGACCTCGTCTCTGCAAAAGAAATCAAAAGATTAGCACAGGCATAGTGGCATGTGCCTGTAGTCCCGGCTACTTGAGAGGCTGAGAAAGAAGGATCGCCTGAGCCCAGGAGGTTGAGGCTGCAGGTGAGCCATGATTGTGCCACGGCACTGCTGCCTGGGTAACAGAATGACACGCCAAGTCGACAACAGCAACAACTACAGCAAAGGCACTGCCCACTTGACAGGGATCGGATTGGAGATTTGTGGTGGAAGAAGGCTTGAAGAGCACACAGGAGAATTTCAAGAGAGAGTGAGTTGGGTTTGAAAAGCCCCCAGGGCCAATAAACCCTGCAGTGAGAATGGAATTGCACCTGCCTGGTCCATGCATCTTTGCTTTTAACTCCCAATAATCCCCCTCTAGATGAGCTGAGGCAGAAGGCCTCTCAAGGAGAGAAAGAAAAAAGAATCCAGGCCAGGCGTGGTGGCTCACGCCTATAATCCCAGCACTTTGGGAGGCCGAGGTGAGAAGGATTGCCTGAGCCCACGGGTTCAAGACAAACTTGGGAAACTTGGTGAGACTTCATCAACTCTACAAAAAAAAAAAAAAGCTGGGTATGGTGGCGCATGCCTGTGGTTCCAGCTGCTTAGAAGGCTGAAGTAGAAGGATCACCTGAGCCCAGTCAGGTCAAGGCTGCTGTGGCCAGTAGCATACCACTGCCCTCCAGTCTGGGTGACAGAGTGAGACTTCAAATCAAAAAGAAAGAAAGAAAGAAAGAAAAAGAATCCAACCACATCCACCTCTCCCATTGCAGACCTCGAGTCCGAAAGTAGTCAGTCAGGAGACAGGAGGAGATTTCATCTTTAATAGAGTTTGACATCTTGATGATTACACTGAACTGACATTTTAATTACTGAACAGAGATGGTTCCTGTGATTGAAAGTAACTGGTGGTCTATTATTTGAACATGAACATGAACAGGATACTCTCTTACCCCTTTCCCAAAACTTTTTTATCCACCAGCCAGAAATAATCCACCGAGCAAGCTGCAAAGATTGTCTCTGCTTGTACCATGGATCAGTTCACCCCTGCAGCATAACAAACTAATCTCCTTAAACGTAATCACTTGAAATACCACCACTTATGTATTATTCCTCATTAGCCCACAGGTTGCTTGCTTGAGTGGTTCTACGAATCTCAGCTGGGCTCGCTCAGCCCTCCAAGTCTCCTGACAGGTGTAGAGAGGCTGACTGGTATAGGATGATCTCAGCCGTCTTCCATGTGGCTCCTACATCCTCCCAACAGGCCAGTTCGCACATGTTCTCAGGGCGGGGGCGTCCAAGAGAACAGAATGGAAACAGACAAGCATGTTTTCACACCTCCACTTGCATCAGGCATGGTCTTATCCCTTCGGCCAAGGCAAGTTATGTTGGCAAGCTCAGAGTCAGTGAGAGACAGCATTCCAGCGAGTGTAGAGATAAGGAGGTGACAGACACGTGGAGTCATCAGCCAAGTCTCTACCACACACCTTATCCAGTTCAACTCACTCAAAATCATGTCTAAATAATTATTCTGGTTATTCTGTTAGGGAGATAGTCACTAGTGGAAATGACTCACTCAGGACCATCAACAGTGACCTTATTACAACACTGCCCACCATATAACCTAACTTGATATGAAACAAGCATTTGGTCTGCAAGTATGCATAGAGGCAACAGTATTTCTACAACAGTAATTTGAAATAGGAATAATAATGAGACCCTGTACAGAGATAAATCTCACTAGGCATCGTACTGATTGTCAATACGGCGATTACAGAAAGGCACATCACATTTCCCTTCAAGGCAATAATAGCTACACCAACACAGACCTTGGGACATAAATTTTCACTCATGGTAAGCTGGAAGCTCACTAACATTCTAACATTCTGGCAGCAGATAGATTTTTTTTTTAGAAACACATATTTGATCTAAAATTTATAGTGGTGCGTTCCAAAATTAGGTATTTGTCATGTATTTATTCTTTTACCAGGTATTCTGTACACACTGAGGACTGTAGGGGCAGAAAGGTATGATACCATTCCTCACCCGTCACAAGGATCATGGCGACACTCCCATAACAAGAGACAGGTTAACAAGAGAAAAGCACACCAGATTTTATATGTAATAAAAGTTTTACATAACAAAGAAAACTTCAGAAATGAAGACTCGGGGAAAACTATTTCTTTTTATGCTTAGTTTTGGTGAGGAATGGACAATGTGAAGAAATGTGATTAGACAAAAAAGGAAATAATACAGTGTTAACAGACTGAGTGGGGAAACCCACCATATGCCTGTCTATTCAGATTCTTCTTGATCTCTCTCTCTCTGGCATTCCCTTCCCCGAGGTCTAGGACAGGACCCCTTCTAGAAGAAGTCTTATGACCTACAGTGAGACAGGGTGGATCGGAGAATTTCTTTATGGCCAGCTTCTACACAGAAAGGCATGGAAAGGTTACAGTTTATAGGTAAAGTTTTAAGCTGTCTTTGAAGCAGAGGGATTCTGTTTTTTATGCCCCACCTTGGGCAAGAGGAATTCTAGTTCCTATGGGTTGGCTTGGGGGAGAAAGAGGAATAGGAGAAAGAAGAATGGGAAAGTGTCAGAGAGACTTTTCTTCTGAGGCTTTCCAATGTTCTTCACTTCAAAGTACTCAGCATGGTAAAGTGCCATAATTTGGGGTATCATCTTCTGAGCCCCAACAGGATCATCTATGAATGAAACAGGTAAATTCCTGGTAGGGAAAGACCATCACTGAACTAACCAGCAAATAAAAGCAAAATATCTTAGATGGCGATAAGTGTTATCGTGAAACATATACACAATAAGGGGATAAAGTGATGGGGTGGGGGATGCTGCCTCTCACGGGCATCCGGGAAAGGCCTCTCTCACAAGTTGTGAAAAGTGAATTGCAGAATGTGGGAGAAAGGAAAGGCATGAGCATCTTCTAAGAAAAGTCAGAGGGCCAGGCGTGGCGGCTTAAGCCTGTCATCCCAACACTTTGGGAGGCTGAGGTGGGAGGATCACGAGGCCAGGAGCTTGAGACTATCAGGGACAACACAGAGAGATTCCATCTCTAAAAAGTAGAAAAAAATTTTTTTAAATAAAAAAAAGAGTAGGAGAATAAATCAGAGAGGTGGGTTCACACTACCAGGCATCCCAGTGCTCCTTTGAAGTTCATGTCCATAAACTTAAAGTGATTAAGGGGCTTAAAATCGTTATTGAGGGAATTCATCACCACTGGACCTGCCTTACAAGAAATGCTAAAGGGAGTCCCTTCAGTTGTCACAGATGCTTGATAACAACATAAAATCGCATGAGAGTGCAAAGATCACTGGTAAAGGTAAATACAGAGACAAATACAGAATACTATAATACTATGATTGTGGTGTATATGTCACTTTTAATGCTGGCATAGAAGGTAAAAGACGGACGGTGGCTCAGCCTGTAATCCCAGCACTTTAGGAGGCTGAGGTGAGTGGATTGCCTGAGCCCGCGCATTCAAGACCGGCCCAGGCAACTTGGCGAGACCTCATCTCTACAATAAATCAAAAAAATTAGCCCGGCGTGGTAGCACACACCTGTAGTTACTGCTACTTGGAAGGCTGAGGCGGAAGGATTGCCAGAGCCCAGCAGGTCAACGCTGGGATGGCCATTGGGTGTTCCGCTCCCCTCCAGCCTAGGCAATGGGGTGAGACTCCATCTCAAAAAAAAAAAAGGAAGTTAAAAGATAAAAATATTTTTTAAAACTATAACTGTAGAAATGTGTTAATGGATACTCAACATAAAAAGATGTAATTCATGACATCAATAACATAAGGTAAAGAAGTAAGAGAACAGAGTTTTATATGATTGAAGTCAAGTTGTTATCAGTTTGAAGTAGATTGTTATAAATATATGCTGTTTTATGTAAGCTTCATGATAACCACAAAGATAATGCTTATAGAAGATATACAAAAAAAGAAAGGAATCAAAGCATGTCGCTATAAAAAAATCAATGAAACAAAAGAGAGACAGCAAGAGAGGAAAAGAGAGACACAAAAACTATAAGATAGAAAACAGTTAACAAGATGGCAATAGCAAGCCCTTCCCTGTCAGTAATTGCTTTAAATATAGATGGTTTATACCCCCAATCAAAAGACATAAAGTGGCTAGATTGATTTTTTTAAAAAACAGAATTCAACTATATGCTGTCTACAAAAGACTCACTTTATTTTTAAAAACACACATATGCTGAAAATGGAAAGGCAAAAATGGAAAGAAAATAGGAGTGGCCACTTTAGACCAAAAACTGTCACAAGAGACCGGAAAATGTAAAAATTATTGAAAGTATAGGAACCCAAATATAAGAAGCAAATACTAATAGAATTAAAGAGATAGACAACAGCACAATAACAGTGGTGTGATTCAATACTCCACTTTCAATAATGAATAGATCATCCAGGTAGAAGATCAATAATAAAACAGGAGATCTGATCACATCCTTGGCCATAAATCAAGCATAAAGAAATTTCTTAAGATTGAAATACTGCCATGAACCCTCTCAGACCACAGTGGAAAAAAAATATATCAACACCAAAAAAATTTCCCCAAGACCCACAGAGACATGGACACTAAACAGCATGATGCTGAACGACTCCTGGGTCAACACAGAAATCAAAACAGAAATTAAAAGATTCCTGGAAACAAATGAAAATGAAGAAACATCTTACCAAAACCTCTGGGATGCCATGAAAGCAGTTCTTAGAGAGGAATTTATATCTCTACAGACACACATCAAGAAAATGGAAAGGTCACAAGCTAACAAATCACCTAAGAGAGCTACAAAGACAAGATCACCAAAACCTAATTTTAGCAGAAGAATCCAAATCACCAAAGTAAAAGTCCAAATACAGGACATCGAAGACAAAAACATCATAGAAAAAAATCAACAAAATACAGAGCTGGTTCTTTCAAAGAAGAAACAAGATTGATGGACCCCTAGCCAGAATGACCAAGAAAAAGAAAGAAAAAGCCCAAATAAGCACAATCAGAAATGCAAAACATCAAGTCACAACTGACCCTGAAGAAATACAATGATTATCAGAGATTACTATGCACACTTGTATGGAAACAAACTTGACTTAAATGAAGTGGAGGACTTTCTGACACCACACAACCTCTCCAGGTTGAAACAAGAAGACACTGAAACACTAAATAAAACAAATAACAACCCAGGAAATTGACTCGATCATAAGAAAACTACCTCCAAAAAAAAGCCCTACCAGACAGCTTTCTACAAAACATACAAGGAGGAGCTGATACAACATCCTGAAGAGCATACATGTCATCAAATACATCAACAGATGTAAAAACAAGAACCACATGATTATGTCATTGGATGAAGAAAAAGCTTTTGATAAAATCCAGCATCCCTTCTTGGTAAAAACTCTCGAACACCTAGTCATAGAAGGAACATACCTCAAAATAGTAAGTGCAATCTAGGATAAACCCACAGCCAGCATGTTGCTAAATGGACAGAAACTGGAAATATTTCCCCCAAAAACCAGAATGAGACAAAGCCGCCCACTTTCACCCTTCCTGTTCAACATTGTGTTAGAAGTCCTACTAGAGCAAATTGGACAAGAGAGGGAAATCAGAGGTGTCCAAACAGGAAAAGAGGAAGTTAAGTTATCCCTCTTTGCTGATCATATCATCCTATATACCTCGAAAATCCAAGAGAATCTATCAAAAACCTCCTTGCACTGATAAAGGACTTTGGCAAAGTCTCAGGGTACAAAATAAACGTACAAAAGACAATTGCATTCCTATACAACAACAACAAACAGACAGAGAACTAAATAAAAAGCACAATCCCATTCACAATAACCACAAAAAAAAAAAAAAAAGAAAGAAAGAAATACGTTGGCATCTTCCTAACCAGAGAAGTGAAAGATCTTTACAAAGGAAACTACAAAATACTACTAAAGGAAATCCAAGAAGACACAAACAAATGGAAAAATATTGCATGCTCATAGATAGAATCAACATTGTTAAGGTGTCCATCATACCCAAGGCAATCTACAGATTCAATGCAGTATCCATTAAATTACCGACATTGGTAGAGCGTGGTGGCTTAAGCCTGTAATCCCTGCACTTTGGGAGGCCGAGGTGAGAGGATTACCTGAGTCCAGGGGTTTGAGACCAACCTGGGCAACTTGGTGAGACCTTGTCCCTACAATAAATAAAGAAATTAGCTGGGCATGGTGGCGTGCACTCGTATTTCCAGCTACTTAGAAGGCTGAGGTGAAGGATCACCTGAGCTCAGTAGGTCGAGGCTGCGTTGGCCGTGAACGTGCTGCTGCACTCCAGTCTGGGCAACAGAGAGAGACTCCTACTCAAAATAAATAAATAAATAGATAACCATAAACGACCACAAATAGCCAAAACAATCCCTAGCAAAAGAAACAAAGTGGGAGGTATCACATTTTCAGACTTTAACTTTATCATAAGACGACAAGAATCAAAACAGCCAGGTATTGGTATAAGAACCAGGACCAATGGAACAGGATAGAGATCCCAGAAGCAAAACCTCAATTTCTCAACCAACTCATCTTTGACAAATCCTTCAGCAACAACCACTGGGGAGAGAAGAACCTATTCAGTAAATGGTGCTGGGAAAACTGGCTGACCACATGCAGAAGGTTGAAACAAGACCCCTACCTATCACCATACACAAAAATCAACTCCAAATGAATCAAAGACCTAAGCATAAAACCTCAAACTATAAGAATCTTAGAAAACACAGGAGACACCCTTACAGAAATAGGAGTAGGCAACCAATTCCTGATCAAAACCCCAGATGTCCATGCTATAAGAGATAAGATAGACAAGTGGGACCTCATTAAACTGAAATGCTTCTGCAAAGCAAAACAAACAAACATCAAGAGGGCAGGAAGACAACCCACAGAACGGGAAAAAATATTTGCCAACTGTATATCTGACAAAAGCCTAACATCCAGGATCCACAAGGAACTCAAACATGCAGAAAGGAAAACAAAACAAACAGCCTCATTAAAAAGTGGACAAAAGACATGAATAGACGCTTCTCAAAAGAAGATATATGGGCAGCCAACAGGCACTTGAAAAAGTTCTCAGCCTTACTAATCATCAGAGAAATACAAATCAAAACCACATTGAGATACTACCTAACCCTAGCCATCATTAATAAAACAAAAACAGCAGATGCTGGGAAGGATGCAGAGAAAAGGAAACACTTCTATACTGCTGGTGGGAATGCAAACTAGTTCAATCTCTGTGGAAAACAGTGTGGCAATTTCTAAAAGAACTAGACATTGACGTTCCATATGACCCAGCATCCCTCTACTGGAAATATACCCAGAGGAACTCAAATCATTTTACATAAAGGATACCTGCAGACCCATGTTTATTGTGATACTATTCACAATAGTAAAAACATGGGACCAACTGTATTGCCCATCGAAACTGGACTGGATTTTTAAAATGTGAACATATACACGATGAAGTGTTATACAGCCAGAAAGAAGGTCATACATATGGACTTCACAGCAACTTGGATGGATTTAGAGTCTATCTATCACAGAAACAAAGAACAAAGTACTACAGGTTCTCAATTATAAGCGGATACTGAACATTTGCCATAATACTATAAGAAAGGGATTGGCAGTAGCTGAATACTGCCAGGGTGAGGGGGCACAGCATTAATAAGGGTACCAGCTGTCAAACCAGGCAAAGTGGAGACCAAAAGGATGCCCAAATTTTACCTGTACGATGTCCACTTGTATAGCTAATCCTGAATTTTACCACACATCTTTAAAATCAATAAATATATATATATTTTAAGTTAAATAAAAAAAGAGGATCTGAATATGCCATAGGCCAATAGACCTAACAGACATATACAGAACATTCCACGCAGCAGCAGCAAAATGTATATTCTCTCAGAATGTTCCTCTCAATACAAACATTGAAATTCATGGAACTTTCTCCAGGATAGATCACATATTAGGTCACAAAACAAATCTGAACATATTTAGGAAGACTGAAATCATACCAGGTATCTTTTCTAACCATAATAGAATGAAACCAAAAATAAATAGCAGAAGGAAAATTGGAAAATTCACAAATATGTGGAAATTAAACAAAACACTCTTGAACAACCATTGTGCCAAAGAAGGAACCAAAAGAGAAATTAGAAAATATATTAATACAAGCTAAAATGCATACACAATTTATCAAAACTTATGAAATTCAGCAAAAGCAATATAAAGAAATAAATATATCAAATAACCTATCCTTTCCCCTCAAAGAACTAGAAAAAGAAAAACAAACAGCCCAAAGTTAACAGAAGGAAAGAAATAATACAGATTAAAGCAGAAATAAACAAAATCGAGAATAGAAAAAAATTAAACAAAACTAAGATTTCATTTTTAAAAGATAGAATTGACAAACCTTTAACCAGACTAAGAAAAAAAATAGAAGACTTAAATAAAACCAGAAGTTAACAAAAAGATACGACAATGAATGCCTCGGAAATAAAATGTTTTTCAGGGCATAGTGGCATATGCCTGTAGTTCCAGCGGCTCAGGAGACTGAGGAGAAGGATCACCTGAGCCCAGGAGGTCACGGTTGCAATGAGTTGTGACCATGCAACTGCACTCCACCCTTGGTGATAAAGTGACATTCTGACTCAAAAAAACCCAATCAAATAAAATAAAAATTAAATAAATAAATAAAAAGTATCATAGGGGGCTAATATGAACAATTATATACCAAAAAATGGTTAATCTAGAGGAAATGGATACATTTCTAGAAACACACAACCTACCAATATTGTATCAAGAAGAAATAGAAAGTCTGAATAGATTGAAGTAGTAATCAAAACCCTCACAGCAAGGAAAAGCTCAGGACCAGATGGCTTCACTGGTGAATTCTACCAAACATTTAAAGAAGAATTAATGTCAGTCCTTCTCAAACTCTTCCCAAAAAAAGTGAAGAGGATAGAATGCTTCCAGACTCATTTTATGGGGTCACTACCCTGATACCTAAACCAGACAAAGACACTAAAAGGAAAAAACAAAACAAAACAAAACTACAGGCAATGTCTTTGATAAACAAAAATGCAAAAATCCTCAACAAAATGCTAGCAAACCAAATTCAACAGTACATTTAAAAGATCATACACCATTATCAAGTGGGATATATCCTAGGATGCAAGGATAGTTCAACATATGAAAATCAATCAATGTGATATACCACATTAACAGAATGAATCATAAAAATTACATGATCACCTCAATAGGTGCAGAAAAAACATTTGGCAAAATTCAAAACCCTTTCACAATAAAAACACTCAACAAACAAGAAATAGAAGGAAATTACCTCAAGATAACAAAAGTTGTATATGACAAGACTACAGTTAACATCATACCCAATTGTGGAAAACTGAAAGTTTTTCCTCTAAGATCAGGAACAAGGCAAGCATGCCTACTTTTGTCACTTTTATCCAACATAGTACTGAAAGTCCTACCTAGAGCAATTAGGTAAGAGAAAGAAAGAAAAATCATCCCAATTGGAAATGAAGAAGTAAAATTATCTCTGTTCACAAATGACATAATCTTATATATACATAAAACCCTAAAGATTCCCAAAAACCTGTTAGAGCTAACAAATTTAGCAATTCTGCAAACTTGTATGTTGCAAAATCAACATGCAAAAATTAGTTAGCAAACAAATCCAAAAAGGAAATTAAGAAAACAATCCCACTGGCAATAGCATAAAAAAGAATAAAACACTTAAGAATAAACTTAACCAAGGAGGTGAAAAACTTGTACACTGAAACTAAAAAACATCCATAAAAGAAATTAAAGATGACAAAAACAAGTGAAAAGACCCCCCAGTTCACAGATCAAAAGACTTAATATTCTTTGCAGCAACATAGATGCAGCTGGAGACCATCATTCTTAGTGAACTATCACAGAAACAAAAAATGGAAGACTGCGTGTTCTCACCCAAAAGTGGGACTTGATCACTGGACACACAAGCACAAAGGTAAGAATAGTCACTGGACACTGTTAGGGGAGAGAGGAAGACAAGGGACACACAACCACACGCTGCGTAGCAGGTCTACTACCAAGGAGAGAAAAGACTCACTGGAAGCCCAAACCTCGCCTGCACACAATTAACTTACGTCGTAAATCCTCAAACGTACCCTAGCAACTCTAAAATTTACGAAAAAGAAAACTTGGCCGGGCTCGGTGGCTCAGCCTGTAATCCCACGCTTTGGAAGGCCAAGGTGAGTGAATTGCCTGATCCCGCGGGTTTGAGACCCGCCTGGGCAACTTGGCGAGATCTCATCTCTACAATAAATCAAAAAAATTAGTCGCATGTGGTAGCGCCTGTAGTTCCAGCTACTTGGAAGGCTGAGGCGGAAGGATCACCTGAGCCCAGCAGGTTCGGTGCGGTGCGGTGGCTGGGAGCGGCCACTGCACTCCAGGCTGGGCGACAGAGTGAGACTCCAACTCAAAAAAAAAGACTTAAAATGTCCATACTTCCCAAAGCAATCAACAAATTCAATGCAATCCCTATGAAAATCCCAAAGGCATGTTTTGCAGAAATAGAAAAAGCAATCCTAAATTCATATGGAATCACAAAGGACCCCAAACAGAAAAAAGCAAACTTGAAAAAGAATAACAAAGCTGAAGGCTTCACACTGCCTGACTTTAAAGCATATCACAAAGACACTTTAGACAAAACTATGGACAGATATATATATATCAATGAAACAGAATAGAGAGACCAGAAATAAACTCAGATATTCATGGTCAACTGACCTGCAATAAGGGTGCCAAGATTACACAATGAGGAAAGGATAGCCTTTTCAACAAATGGAGTTGGAAGAACTGTAATGACCACATGCAAGAGAATAAATTTGGACCCTTATCTTACACATATACAAAAATCAGCCCAAAATGGATTAAAGACCTCAATTTATGATTAGAAACTAACACTTCTAAAATAAAACATAGGGGAAACATTTCATGACATCGGTCTTAGCAATAAATTATTCAATATGATACTAAATGCACAGACAACCAAAGGAAAAATAGACAAGTGGGACTCCATCAAACTAAAAAGCTCTGTACAGCAAAGAAAACCAGGGGTAGCAGAATAACTAGGCAACAAGTAGACTGGGAGAAAATATTTGCAAGCTATATACCTGATAAGGAAGGAATATTCAAAATATACAAGGAATTCCTGCAACTCATCAGGGAAAATAAAGCAAACCATTTTTTTTAAAACAGTGGGCAAATGCCTTGAATAGACACTTCTCCAAAGCAGACATACAAGTGGCTAATAAGTATATGAAAACATGCTCGACATAACTAGAAAAATGTAAACTAAACCTGTAATGACATATCACATCACATTCATTAGAATGGCCATTATAAAAAATAATGTGTTAATAAGAATGTGGAGAAAGTAGAACTCTTGTGCACTGTCAGAATTTAAAATGATGTGGCTGTTTCAGAAAACAGTGTGGAAGTTCCTCAAAAAATTAAAAATAGAACTATCATATGATTCAGCAAGCCCACTTATGGGTATTTATCCAAAAGCATTGAAAACAGGCCGGGCACGGTGGCTCATGCCTATAAACCCAGCACTTTCAGAGGCCAAGGTGAGAGAATTGCCTGAGCCCACGGGTTCGAAACCAGCCTGGGCAAATTGGGGAGACCTCACCTCTACAATTAATCAAAAAATTAGCCGGGCGTGGAGGCACGTGCCTTTAGTTCTGGCTACTTGGAAGGCTGAGGCGGAAGGATCACCTGAACCCAGCAGGTGGAGGCGGCGGTGGCCGTAAACGTGCCACTGCACTCCAGCCTGGGTGACAGAATGAGAGACTCCAACTCAAAAAAAAAAAAAAGAATTGAAAACAGGATCTCAAACAATATTTGTACGAGCATGTTCATTGCAGCATTATTCATAATAGCCACAAGGTGGAAACAAATGTCCATCAGTGGATGAATGGATGAAGATAATATGGTACATACATGTACAATGGAATGTTATTTGGCCTTAAAAAAAGAAGAAATGCCTGTCATGCACTACAGCGGGGATGAAATATGCTAAGTGAAATACGCCAATCACAGAAGGACAAATACTGCATGATTCCACTTATATGAGGTATCTAAAATAGATACATTCATAGAAGCAGAAAGCAGAATGGTGGTTGCCTGGGGCCGGGGGAATGGGAAGTGGGAATTGCTGTTCAGTAGATAAAGAGTCTCAGTTACGCAAGATTTTTAAAAAAGTTATAGAGACCATCACAACAATGTGCATATAGGCAACAATATTGTACTGTACACTTAAACATTTGGTAAAAGGATAGATCTCACGTTGCGTTTTTTTACCACTATTATTTTAATGGGCAAAAGACATTAACAGGCATTTCACAAAAGAAGATATCAAACTGACCAATAAATATGTGAAAAGTGACCAGCCACATTTGTTACCAAGTAAATGTAAATTAAAATAACAATGAGGCCTCAGCACAGTGGCTCATGCCAGTAATCCCAGCACTTTGGGAGGCGGAGGCAAGAGGATTGCCTGAGCTCATGGGTCGAGACCAGCCTGGGCAACATGGCAAGATCTCGTCTCTGCAATAAATAAATTTTTAAAATTAGCTGAACATGGTGGCGCACGCCTGTAGTTTCAGCTTCTTGGAAGGCTGAGGCAGAAGGATCACCAGAACCCAGCAGGTCGAGGCTGCGGTGGCCGTGAGAGTGTCACTGCACTCCAGCCTGGGTGACAGAGTGAGACTGGGACTGAAAAAAATAAGTAAATAAAGATAAATTTTAAAAAGAAAATAATAATGAGATGCCAAACATTTTGAAAATCAGTTTGATGTCATATAAAATTAAACATACTCATAGCCATATCTTCATTACCTGAGATGTCTCTCCAAAATAGATCTCTAAATCTCTCCAGAAACATACACTAGCTTAGCCGGGTGCAAAGGCTCACACCTGTAATCTCAACACTTTGGGATGCAGAGGCGAGAGGATTGCCTGAGTCCAGGGGTTGGAGACCAGCCTGGACAACTTGACGAGACCTCATCTCAACAATAAATCAAAAAAATTGCTGGGTGTGGTGGTGCTCACCTGTGATTCCAGCTACTTGGAAGGCTGAGGCAGGATAGAGTCTGAGATGACCATGAGCATGCCACTGCACTCCAACCTGGGGACAGTGAGACTCTGACTCAAAAAAAAAAAAAAAAAAAAGATACACTAGCTCTAGTTCTAGCTTTTCAAAGCTATTCAAACAGGTCTAGACTCTGTAAGAATGCAGGAAACCGACCGGACTCGGTGACTCAGCCTGTAATCCCAGCACTTTGGGAGGCCGAGGCAAGTGGATTGCCTGAGCCTGCGGGTTCAAGACCCACCCGGGCAATTTGGCAAGACCTCGTCTCTACAATAAATCAAAAAAAATAGCCGTGCCTGTAGTTCTGGCTACTTGGAAGCCTGAGGCAGAAGGATCACCAGAACCCAGCAGGTCGAGGCTGTGGTGGCTGTGAGCGTGCCACTGCACTCCAGTCTGGGTGACAGAGACTCCAACTCAAAAAAAGAATGCAGGAAACCCATGAATAAAAATTATCTCCCGAAAGCTGAGTGTGGGGGACCTGTTAGATATCAGGGATAAATGACCAGAAGACAAATAGCAATGGTTAGTTATCATTTATTGGGCATTCACTATGTCCCGGCACATGTTACATTGTGGGGTTTGAGGAATAATTATTGCTCACCCTCTTAAGTCCCCTTTGAGTTTGGATCTCACTGGAAACAAAAACTGGAAATCAGAAAGTTTAATAGAGGTAAAGTCAAATGGGAAAGTTTGACCAAATGTAATTCCTATTAGATTCCACAACTGAACATACTCCCTTAGGCAAACAGGACAGGGCGACTGCACACCGACTCAAGCAGCAGGCCAGCTCAGACAGGACAGAAGAGAAGGGTGGACAGACCATTCAGAAAAGAATAGCCTTGCAGGGGCTGAGAAAATCACGTGAAGTTCCTCTTCCTAAAATCCATCAGATAAGCCGGGCTCAGTGGCTTAGCCTGTAATCCTGCGCCTTTGGGAGGCTGAGATGAGTGGATTGCCTGAGCCCGTGGGTTCGAGACCTGCCTGGGCGGCAAGACCGCATCTCTACAATAAATCAAAAAATCAGCCGGGCATGGTAGCGCGCGCCTGTAGTTCCAGCTACTTGGAAGGCTGAGGCGTAGGATCGCCGGAGCCCAGCAGGTCGAGGCTGCGGTGGCCGGGAGCGGCCACTGCACTCCAGTCTGGGCGACAGAGTGAGACTCCAACTCAAAAAAAAAACAAAAAACGATTAAGATGGTAAATTTAGCCGGGCTTGGTGGCTCAGCCTGTAGTCCTGCGCCTTTGGGAGGCTGAGGTGAGTGGATTGCCTGAGCCCGCGGGTTCGAGACCCGCCTGGGCAGGCGAGACCTCATCTCTACAATAAATCAAAAAATCAGCCGGGCATGGTAGCGCGCGCCTGTAGTTCCAGCTACTTGGAAGGCTGAGGCGAAGGATCGCCGGAGCCCAGCAGGTCGAGGCTGCGGTGGCCAGGAGCGGCCACTGCACTCCAGTCTGGGTGACGGAGTGAGATTCCAACTCAAAAAAAAAAAAGAAAATCCATCGGATAACTCGTTACTCCTCCCCTGGGGAAGCAAGAGTAAGAGGACAGCCAAAAGCCTGCAACCTTCCTCTAAATCTTCCCTTCCAGGGTTCGGAGAGATGGTTCCATCTCCTCTGAAAATAGAAAGCATGGACCCCACACATCCCTCCATCTCCAAGTATACCCTATCTGATTTCCCATGTGATCATCGCAACCCAGTGAGGGAGATGTAGCTATCCCCGTTTTGCAGATAAAGGACCGGGAAGTCAAATGACATATCACTATCATACAGCTAGGAGGTGGTAGAGCGAGATTTGGACTCATGTGAACCCAGAGGTTTTGAATGCCTTACTAGACTGCCTCTTTAAGACTGTGGGCCCCATCATCTCAGGGGCAGAGGGAGAGAGAGAAAGAGAGAGAGAGCTGAAAGTTGGAGATTTGGGTTGGCAAGTCAGCAGCATAATACGATGGCAGAAGCCATGGGAGTAGATGAGCTCACTCAGGGGGAGTACGGAGAACAAGAAGACGAGGCTAGAGACAGAACTCCCCACAGAATATCACTGCTTAGGACCAGGTGAAAAAGGGGCCCTCAAAGAAGGCAGAAGGTGCAGCCAGAGAGGTGAGAAAAGACACGACAGAGGAGAAAGAGGACAGCTAGGTGGAAGGCTGCAGGAAGCTCCCGCAAGACAGAGACTAGAAAAAGGTCACCGTGCAAAGGGCGGTTTGGTGCTGTCAGGGTTGGTGCACCTCATTGTGCACCAAGATGACAATTTTTAAACCGGCTTTGAATGGAAGGGAAGAGGAGGGTGAGCCCGAGGGGGGGCTGGGGCAAACAATGGATCCTGTAACATTTGCCAAAATACTTTTTAAAAAAGCAAGCGCGGTTTCAAGATATTTCCATCCAGAACAATTTTGGAAACAGGAGTATTCGATTTTAGGTAGAAAATCTAGAGTAGAAAATGTTTCCTAGTGGATTGTGGTTACCATCAGCCGAGAGAAGAAAGTATAATTGATTTAAAATCATGTTCAATCTATAAAACTTCATTACTGGAAACAACCCAAATTTCCATCCATAAGAGAATGTTTTAAAACTGCGTGCACTCATATAATTCTCTTCCCACTCTGCCCTGCCACCTCCACCCTGGGTGCTGGCTCCCTTTAATTTCAGCTTAAATGTAAATAACTCGAGTCTGCTATTAAATGGATCCGCGGCAATTTAATGCTCTCCCGACGCAGCCAAGCGTAGGAAGGTCATTGTCCTTAGAGGTAAAGAGAATGCTTTGGCATCAGAGGGAAGCGGTACTTACCTCACTGTTCACCCCATTCGCGCCTCTGATAAGATGGTGTTAACAATCCCTACCTTGTCTCACAAAATACAGTGGGTCCTCCTGCATCCCTGGGCTCCCAACCGGACGCAGATTGAAAATATTTGAAGGAAAAAAAAAAAAAAGGTTGGTCGTGTCTGTCCTGAACGCGTACCCACTTCGTTCCCTAAACAATACGGTGTAAGAGCAATTTACATAGCCTTTACATTACATTAGCTATTCGACGACATCTGGCCCTGACTTAAAGTATACAGAAGGATGTGCGGCAAGTTCAGTGCGAATACTATAGCATTTTATAGCAGGGACGTGAGCGCGCCTGGGTTTTGGACGCGTGGGGGTCCTGGAAACCACCCCCCACCCCACGGATAACGAGGGACGACGGAGCAACGTTTGCCAGGCCCTGTCCCTAAGCCCATGCACCCTCTCGCC
Source organism: Carlito syrichta (assembly GCF_000164805.1). Classification (NCBI taxonomy): domain Eukaryota; kingdom Metazoa; phylum Chordata; class Mammalia; order Primates; family Tarsiidae; genus Carlito; species Carlito syrichta. The sequence goes on from NW_007258424.1 coordinate 232,695, forward strand.
CCCTCCCCC
>NW_007258424.1:233654-235683 GCF_000164805.1 Carlito syrichta
ACCCTGTGCCGGCTGCAGCCGGACCGTGCTCGGGGAGCATGGCAACGGCGGGGGAGGGGTGGCAGAGGGACGCGGAACACCCGGCTTCCTGCCAGGTGGGCTGGGGGACTGAGCCCGAGTCTGGAGATGGCCACGGGGACGTGCGAATGACCAGCGCCTGGGCGGACCCTGGACAAAGGCGGCCAGAACCGCCTTTGGCGGCGCGGAGCGGGAGCGCACCGACCTCTCAGCCCCCAGCACAGACCGTTAGACGCGAACTTCCCCATCACCCACTGACCTGGAACCCAAGCCCGATGAGAAAAAGACACCACCGGGCCTTTGGTGGAAATCTACATCTAAGACGATGGAATTCAATTTTTTTTTCTGTAATGAAATAGAAGCTTATTATGCCAGTGTGTAAACTATCAGCTGCCCCTTTTGTGGTTCAGTTCACAAATGTTTTTTATTCACCCGGTAGGCATGATCCTACCTACATGACCTGGATACGCCATGAGGATGTAATTTGTGCCTCCAGAAAGCTTTCGGACCGTTAAGATAGATGTAAGGGTTGCAGGGCAGTGATTTGAACTACTGTTTACTCCTGAAAAAATAATCTCTATGGCTTTCATCTCTTCAGTGTCAGATTCGGATCCGGTTGGACATTCACAGCATGCAAATGATTTCACAGCTGTGTCTTACGCTCCTAAGACACACCTTAAGAAGACATAAAGTTTAAATATAAAACAGATCTCATTTAAAAGCACACAGATATTTTCAAGCAATTAAAAGTCTGATGCCGGTCAGGTGTAGTGGCTCACTCTTGTAATCCCAGCACTTTGGGAGGCCCCGAGGCAGGAGGATGGCTTGAGCCCAGAAGATTGATATCAGCCTGGACAAGAACGAGGCTTCCTCTCTACCAAAAAAAAAAATTAAAAATTAGCTTGGCATGGTGGCACGCTTCTGTAGTCCCAGCTACTTGAGAGGCTAAGGTGGGAAAATTGCCCGAGCCCAGGAGGTTGAGGTTGCAGTGAGAGTCGACTATGCCACTGCACGGTGATCAAGCCACTACACTCCAGCCTAGGTGGCAGACTGGGACCCAGACTCAAAAAAAAAAACCCCAAAACAATACAAAACCAGGTCTAATACCTGTTAGGAGTTCCTCTTTCTAATACATAGACACTTAATCTAATCTCAAGAAATTCAGAAAACATTTGCAGCAATGGCTGCCATGTATGCAAAGCATGACTCTGGGCAGTTTATGACAAGCAGAGAAATGGAGTCTGGGAATGAAGATATAGAACCATTTTGGAGGACTCCTTAACATTTCATTTTTTCAAAAAAAATTAAAGCCCTATCTTCTACAGTTCTACACACCACTCTCATACAACACATCAAAGACAAAGATAGTGCCTGAATTCTGAACTAAGTACCAATGAGGTGCATTTTGTAAGGGGAAAAGCTCATGGGAGATTGGGAGGCTTGGCCAGCAGGGTTTGGGACAACCTAAGACGTAAACATTTTGTTAATATCTGAAATCACAGAAACACGACGTACTTTGTCTTTGTGTTGCTATAAGAGAACACCTGAGGCTGGGTAATTTATAAAGGAAAGAGGTTTATTTGGCTGTACAAGAAGCATGGCCCCGGCATCTGCTTCTGGTGAGGGCCTCAGGCTGCTTCCACTCATGGCGGAAGGGGAAGGGGAACTGGGATGTGTAGACCACGCAGTGGGAGACAAGCAAGAGAGAGGGAAAGAATGTCAGGCTCTTTTCAACAGTCAGCTCTCAGAAGAACTCTCAAGGGACTAAGAGAGCAAGAACTCAGCCATTACCTCCTGGACGCTACCAAGCTATTTAAAAGGGATCTGCCCCCTTGACACAAACGCCTCCCATGAGGCCTCACTTCCAACACTGGGATCGGATTCCAGCATGAGACTTGGGGGGCACCACCCCTCTCCCAGTCTCCTGGGATCTTGAATAAAAATTGGTATGTTGCCGGGCTCAGTGGCTCAGCCTGTAATCCCGCACCTTTGGGAGGCTGAGATGAGTGGA
>NW_007258424.1:235917-251727 GCF_000164805.1 Carlito syrichta
AAAAAAAAAAAAAAAAAAAAAATTGTATGTCATATTTCTGGGACTTCCTTTATGCTAAAAGTATAACAATATCCATGACTTGATGAATTATATAAAGAAATATTATCGATTACAATAAAAAATGCAGTTAAAAAATAAGGAAGTGATATAACCCTAAAGGAAACACTCTAGTAAGTTCCTGGAGTCCAAAGAACAAGCAAGATGCGAAAGACTCATCTCCCCAAAATTGCCAAAAACTATGGGAGGCAGGGAAGGCAGTGGGGCTTTAGGGGGCTGCTTACAACAAAGGTTTAGCACCCCCCCCATAAATTCCATTGCCCTTCCCCAAAATAACATTAAAATCAGTAAAGTGAGTGTGCTTGCTATGCACAGGCAGCTTCGAGAATAATCCTTTAGCCATCTCTTCCAAACAGAACACCACCGTTAAGCATCTATAGAGAAATGCTGGCACCATCTCTGGGTGAATTGGGTAGACTGGGGACCCCCTAGCCTCGATTTACTGCCTGTCAAAACTACTGTGGTGCCATGATTCCCACTAATTCCTGGTGCGGTATTTCCTGGCCAGAGACACAAGCTAAGCTCCCAGCTCAAGTCAAGCCACAGCTCTGCACTGACAAGGTCTTTGTGCTGTTTCTTAGATCCAAGGGTTGCCGTTTGGGAACTGCCTGCCCGTCAGCGACGGCCCCTTCAACAACAGCACTGGGATTCCTTTCTTCTACATGACAGCCAAAGACCTCGTGGTGGCCGATCTGATGAAGAACCCCATGGCCTCGCTGACGCTGCCGGAATCAGAAGGAGAGTTCTGCAGGTAGACAAGGGGTGGACCCCACCCGCACAGGTCCTGGGGAGTTTTTGACAGAGAGTCGGTGGAGGGGGGAGTTCTCGCTGGGTCACATGGCTTTGACAGAGCCCAGAGATGCAAACCGATGTTTTTGCCCTTGAAATCAGATACATTAGAGTTTCACCACTCACCAAGCAGTGTGATTTGTAGCAAGTATTTAACCTTCGTGAGCTTCTGTTTCTTCATCTGTAAAACGGGAATAATAGAGTTATTGCAAGTGTTGCAAATAGATGCCAAGTCCTTGCTCAATACTGAGGTGAGAAAGTGTCAGCGCTTGTCATTGTGGAAAAGGGAGAGGGTGGGTGGTGGTTGGTAGCGAAGGAGCCAGTGGTTTGTCTCCCTGGCATATGCAACACAGAGTCTATTTATTTATTATTTTTTCTATTTATTTCTATCCCCTCACCCCTGAGAGATGTGTGCATTAAAGAGCCAGCATTTCTTCGATGCACTTTTTCCAAAACTCTCTAAAGGAAAAATCTTATAACAGCATTTAGGCACAGATAGAACATTGATCCAGACACTTTTGTCTGAATTCAAAATGCAAAGCTTGAAGTCATATCCTGCAGGGGAGATTGCCTGCACCGAGGCCTGGGGTGGGTCTTTTAGCCTCTGGGGCTTCAGTCACTTCACCTGTAAATGAGTGATGCTTTAGAAAATCAATAGACACTCATTGTGAAAACTAGAATAAAAGTGAATTTGTATAATTCAAAAAAAGAAAAAAGAAAAGAAAATCAATAGGCTTCATTCTACCTCTGAAATTCTGTTACTCTTTAAGCACACATGGAAAACACGATAACCAAACCATGTCTTCTTTCTTACGGAGACTAATCAAAGCAACTATATGGTGTAAAGTGTGCCCTGGATAGGCCCTCCTCACTTCCTCTTGTTTTCCTCAGTCATGAGAGACTCAAGCAGAAACAGTTCAGCTGACCCCCTTACCCATCGGGTTATGGCAAGAAGCCAGGAAAAGACACATTTCCTTTTTCATGGAATATTCTCCCTATTCGTAGTCAGTCAAGCTTGCAACACTAGAAGTGTTTTCCCAGGATGCTTTTCCAAACTTCCCAGGTTTTCCTAATTCCCGGCATCCTAAAGATCCCAGACTCCACAACACACCTGCTCTGGGGACAGACAAGAGAATGCAGATCCAGAACAAAGTGGCAGCAACACTCCAGTTGTGAAAGCATCTGTCTTCTGCCAGGCTGTAGATAGACATTCGCAGGAACCGGGGATGGGATCAGTGAGAAACCCATAAAAGAGGTCCTCACAGGAGACGGGTCTCAGGGTGACTTCCTTCAGCTCCCAGGGAGGAAACAGATAATGTCAACCCCTGTGTGCGTGCTGGCTAACTGGATGAGCCAGCTCCTGGCTGGAGGTGACTACCCAGGACTGAGGGCATGAGCATCTCGGCATACCTGTAACTCTGGCCAGGGAGAGGAAGGATGAGATATACTCACTTGTACCCCTACATTTGGATATTCTTGTAAAGCTCTGTTTCTCAGAACTGTTACCCGCCCCGCCCCTCCCCCCCCCCACACTGTTTAAGCTTCGCCGGGCTGGGCGTGATGGCTCAAGCCTGTAATCTCAGCACTTTGGGAGGCCGAGGCAAGATGTTTGCCTGAGCTGAGGAGGTCGAGACCAGCCTGGGCAACTTGGTGAGACCTCATCTCTACAATAAAAAAAAGCAAAATAATAATAATAATAAGCTGGGCGTGGGAGCACGCGCCTGTAGTTCCAGCTACTTGGAAGGCTGAGGTGGAAGGATCCCCTGAGCCCAGCAGGTGGAGGCTGCGGTGACTGTGAGCGTGCCACTGCACTCCAGACTGGGTGACAGAGTGAGACTCCAACTCAAAAACAAGAAAGACAGATACCGGAGACCCAAATAAGCCAGCCAAGCAGGAATTTCCCAGGGCTACCAGAGCGTAGTGAGGCATCTGGTAGCAGAGTCCCTGCCTGCCCAGACAAGCACCTGTGTAGAATTTCAGAGGATGCCTGGCAAGGTGTCAGCAAGTGGCCTCCTCCTGCCTGACCCCTGAAGAGGTTGCTAGTGAGACCGGGGATCCTTGTCAAGTGCGTCAAAGCTTCAAAGCATTTCCCACAGGAGAGGGAGTGATTTTAAAAATGCCCATTTCTTATGATGGTGATGACAGGTCAAGGCCACCTGATCCTTTCACCTTCAGAAGGCAACGCGTCTCAAAAGTGGAAGTTGCTTTCATTCCATGAAGCAGCCATCCTTGTGAATTGAACATTTGCCCCAGCATTTTTATTGTCACGCATGGGTGCTTGCTGTGTGCTCATATTCCTCTGCTGGTCTGTGTATCTGGGGAGGACGTGGATCTTCCCTGTTTCATCCTAAGGGGGGAAGACAAAGCCAGACTAAGCCTTTCCGTGTGCTGCCTCCAGGGCCCCTATTGGCTTGGAGAGCCGTGTTGAGCTGAGGAGTCCTCAGAAGCTGAACCACAGCCACGTCCTGACAGGGAGGAAGCAGAAGGGCCACTGACCTCTGAGGAAGAAAAGAGGGTGTCTCCACCGCCACTTTCTGTGGCCCACTGGGCACCCCCGGGAGAGGGGACGTTCCAGCGGCAAGCCTGCCTCTGTATTTATCAAGGATAACCTCGGTTTCTGCAAACTCTGCACCAGCAGAATTCCACCTCCACCAAAGACACAGCCCAGAGCAGGACCTCCACCAAACTGGTGAGAACGACTCAAGCCCAAGGGTAGGAGGCTTGCAAGTCTGATCCTGCCATAAGAGCAGGCTGAACTGGCTCTCTGTGCTTGCAGAGAGCTCTTTGGTATACAAGGCAATTGCATATGTAATGTTTGTGTATTTAGTTAGCAGATACATAGATGATAGATTGGTGATAGATGATAGCTAGATGGATGATAGATAAATGATTGAAGAGGTAGATAGATGATAGATACCTAGATAGAGGATAGATATATCAATGATTGAAAATAGATCAATAATCTGATCGAAACACAAAGAGCATATTTTATTTTAACAATGCATTCATCAATTATGAGTCAGAGGGAAATTTTGAACTGTGTGGGTCCTATATATCAATCCTGATACATCTGAGGTGATAAGTATATCGCAGCACAAAAGCAAAGGCCTCAATCATGGAAAAACAGGCTTTCACGAGCGAGTTAGAAAGATGTCTTTGGCAGTGTTGTCTCACCAGTCCTGTAGTTCTCATTTATTCCTCTTCCTTTCTGCCCCCCAGGATGCCTGATGGACCTTACCCTCTCCTCCCCTTCTCAAGTGCATTTATCTAGTCTCTCTTCTCCCGAGTGTCTGGTTAATCTGGTTGATCTTGTCGCATAGTATAATGTCAGGTGTATAGTAGGTGTTCAATAAATGTTTGCTTAATTGAGGCGAACTAAAGAAAATAGATTGATGAAAGATAGATGGATGACAGATATATGATAAATAATAGATAGCTAGACAGCTAATAGACAGATGATTGAAAATAGATTGATGATAGTTGATACAGATGGCTAGACGATAGATTGATTATAGATAGATGGTTGATAGATATATGATAGATGATGGCTAGACAGATGATAGGTGAATAATTGAATATAGACTGATGGTAGATTAGAGAGTTGATATAGACAGATGATGATAAGTTGATTATAGATAGATGATTGATAGCTAGCTGATAGATAGACAGATAGATGATAGATTCTTTCACACATTCAACAATTGTCTCCTCTAAGAATATATATTACGGTTGTCCCTCTTGAACTCCTTAATCTACTCTACCACCTTGAATTCATCCTCAATCCAGCAGCTGGGGTCATCTTGAAAATCCCGGTCAGATCCTGGCATTCCTCTGCTAAAACCCCATCAGGAAGAGAAATAATAAACCTTATTATGGCCTAGGAGGCCCCGCATGGCCAGACGGCTGCCTCTATCTCAGAACAGAAAACAGTGTCTGTCCTTTGCCGATCGACTTAGTATTTGATGATAACTAGTTTTAGCAGATTAAAAGCATTAACCTGATAGCTTGTTGCAGTCAAAGCTAGTATATATGCTTTGGCACGTAGCTAAGAAGGGCTTTTCCCTTGGTGACCCCCACACGTAGGCTGACATATCATGTCACTCAAAAATGATATTTAGGCCCTTTAACTGGCCTGAGTATTAAATATAAAGTTAGATCTGAATTGAAATTGGTGAAAGACACTGAGTCATGGGAAATTTAATGAAGAAAACACACAGCAGATGTAATGTTCTTTCCTGAAGCTGGGAAAAGCCCGTATCTTGAGAATGATGAAAGGAACAAACATCTTTTCCCATTTTACAGACTAATAGAGGCCTTAAAGAACTTGTAAATGAAGCTGTAAAGGCCAGCCTGGGATACTCCACCCTACCTAGTTAGGAATTTTCCCCAAGACCTTTCATCACCCTAATCCACTGCTCTCCGGACTTTCCCTAAAATGTTACAGTAGAGTTACTCGATTTAACCAATCCCAGTTGTCCTGACCCCTGTCCAGACCATAATGAATTGGGTGCTATCACCCAGCCCTTCTTTCTGGAGGTGGTAATTTGGAAAATGAATCTGACCAAATCACAAGTAGGATCTGACTTTCAGTGCATACCAGAAAAGGACTAGGTTGATGGATTCTATGGGGCAAAGTTCCTGGACTAGAATGAAATATCCTACGTATTCAGCATTTTCCCACTGGAGAGGAGAGAGGAGGGTTATTCAAGGGTTCTCTGGCTCCCTGGTTGACTGGAGGGAGGATACTCCAAGAGTCATAAGGATAGAGTAGGTGAGCACAGCCATCTAGATTGACATACATTTTATACAGATTGCACGTAGGCTGTTAGAAAGTATGGACTCTTGCAAATTTAGAGTAGAAGAGTGTCTTTGAACTGCTTGGAAGGCAGAGAGGAAAGGGACACATTAATGACCTTGACAGCTTTATCTTTTCCCCAGCACAAGGTCTGGAAGATCTTAGGGGAGGAGGGTTCACAGTTTTAAGGAGTTCCAGGGTGATTCTGACACTACTTTAAGGATAATAAGGACGTTAGGGTAGGTCTTGAATGCATTCCGGAGTTTCCAGGATAGCCTGCTAAGAACTGTGATTTAGCCCCGGGATAGCTCGTGTTATTTGTAAAATGAAGTCAAGATTGCAGTCTAGCAGAAAGGCAAATCCTGCATGATTTCACTTTTATGCGGAATGTAAAGAATTTAAGCTCATAGAAGAGAGAGTGGAAGGGTGGTTCCTAGAGACTGAGGAGGAGGGAAAATGGGGGGAAGTAGGGTACAAACTTTCAGTTATAGGATGTTCAAGTTCTGGGACTCCATGGTACAGCATGATTGGCAATTGATGAGTTAATTAATTTGATTGTGTCTTCATTGCATGGTGTATAACATATGTCAGATCATCACATTGTACACCTCGAATGTATTCAATCATTATTTGCCTATTAAATTAAAATTTAAAATTAAAGATTACAGTTTTAAAAACATAGAAAGGGAGGTGGTTTTTCCACTTGTCAGAGGTCACGCCCATCCAAACCAGAACCTACAAATATGTCTTGCCTAATAATTGTTAGTTTATTTAAAGTCTATTTTATCCAGTTATTCTGTTTGTTCCTGGGTGCCGTGATGTCTTCTTTTAATTCATGGGATGAATTATGATAAAAGTCTATTTTCTAGCTCAGGTCAAGATGGAAAATTGAGAATAAGATTCCAGTTAAAAAGATTCACTGGCAATCAGCAACCCATCTTCTCTTCATTCTCCTCAAAACACATGAACAGATGCTCCTGGGACTCAGTGAATTTATGCTCAGACTAGAGACTGAGCATAAAATTCAGTAAATGAAAACTCAGTAAATATTGGTTGACAAAGAAAGGCCACCCAGGAAATGTATCTTCTTTGGCAACATCTTCCCTTACTGAGCATGCAGACTTGAACACCATGGGTCTTATATTTGCATCTTCTTAGTGAGTCAAGGCAGCAAGCCCTCAGGACCGGGGAGGACTCTTCTGTGAAACAATATTCTGCTTGAACATTCTGGATCAATTTTCATTTTGAAGATCAGGATATAAATGAAACCAAGAGAGGTTTATCAGATCCTTTTCCTATAATAAATTGTGAGTTCAGATTGCTGGTCCAGTGCCGCAGATATGCAAAGAATTGCACAGAAATTTGATTAGGAAAGATAGTTTATTTAGATAATAGATTAGAGAGAGAGTGTGTGTGGATCTCTCTCTCCAAGACTGGAGATGGGACAAGAGCTTACAGAAAGCATGGCGATGAGTGCTAGAGACTAGGGTTTTTTTAAATTTCGGGGGTGAGAGGGCAAATATTCACAGAAGCTGATGTCAAGGTGACAGGGTCTATCTCCCGCATCTCTGATGACCAAACAGATGGGTGAGTCACATAGATGAGAAGGGTAGGGCCGGTAGCTGAAAGACAAATTCTTGGGAAATGTTCATCTCAATGTCCTGTGACATGCCCAGGGTTCCAGGAAAGGCTTATCGTCATGTATGGGCTCAAAGAGACCAGAGAAACTCCGTTTTGGGCTCTGCCCTTTCATAAATGAAAAAAATTTAATGGATATTTGGACAAATACTAGTTTCCTATGTAGACTTATTTGATTATTAAGAAAGGAGGATCCGAAAGTCCTTTTCCTCTCTTCCTCAAAGGCTTTCATGAAAGATCGTCATGGCTGTTACCATAGGTCACAATCCCTGTTATTCTCCAAGTTGAAGGCATCCCTGCCTAACAATGACCAGCGGCTCTTGTCAGACTCCTTAAATGACCAGGCTTCAGTGTGGATTCGCGTCCGAGTAGATGCTGAGGTTCTAGTTTGCAAAGGAATCTAGTTTCTGAAGGGGAGGTACCAGACCGTGAACGGATTGAAGCCCGGTGGGCATAAGAGATCTAGAATAGGGGCCTGCCAGAAATGCCCGTCCCTCGGAATGACTGACTTGCAGGGGTGCGTGCTGCAGAGACAATTCAGCCCTGAGGAACCACACTTCAGAGAGGCACTGCTCACACTAGAGCTACTGGGACTCTTTGCTCAGGCATAGCTGTAATTCCTGCCCTGTCCTCTAAGCAGCACCCTGCATGCTTCAGGCACGTTATGGCGAAGAGATGCTCCCTCAGTGAAACCAGGTAACTGAGGGGGAGGGTGTTGCTGGAAGGGCTGACCTGCTTTGATGCCGCGGATGCAGCATAAATCCTTAGTGAGCACAAACAAATCAGTCTGCACCGAGTTTAATCATTTCTTCCTGTGACGAGGGGATTCTGGGAATGTAAATGTCCGCAGCCACTCCTCACCCAGGCTGCATCTTTGTAACTATTCTCCTAGGAAGAAAATGTTCAACAATAGACGAAAACCTCAATTCAGCCCAATTCCAAATGCAGGCGCAGGGATTTGTTTCCCTAGAACTGTGTCTGGAAGGCCCTCGATTTGTTCTGTCGCTTTCTAGACGAGCTGAATCAAGTGAATGCAGGGGATAAGAACATGCTTACAGCAGTCTGCTTACCAACAGCCAAGATGTGTCTGTCTGGAGTCTGTGTCTACCTGAGACGTGATGTGCATTTCAAAATCCAGGGCCCGGCCTTCGTCAGATACAGAAACTGAATCCAATTTCTCTTCACCGAATCTTGTTCATTTCCCTCGAAGGCAACTTATAAATACCCTCAGTAAATAGTTCTCAGTTTGGTGTCATTTTACCCCTTCTCTTCCTTTGCCCATACATTCCTGTGTTCCTGGATTTAACGCTAGCCTGAGTCGTTTTTAAAAGATCCGTCTCGGAGGAGTCGGAGGACTCTGCAAAGAGAAGCTAGACAAGCAAGTGTTCATGTTCTCTTTCATCTTCTGCTCGCTTCTGAGGTCATATCTCATACCAAACTGTAGCCACTTTTCTCTCCCTCATTTTATTTCAGCCCCGTGAGATTTTGTCCCCATGGTTCCTGTCCATTGCATGAATGCACTAATGATTCCAGTTCCTTTGTCCCTACACTACCTTTCCTCCACCATCTGACTGCCTGCTTGCATCCAGTTACAAATGTCTTACTCACCTGTTAGACATGACTCTACTTCTTAAGCACAGGTGATATGAATAAGTGATGAGGTTGTAACTCCTGTAAAAATACATCCTTCAGAAAGCTTTCAGGACTGCTAGATAGATACAAGAGTTTTATTGCAAGGCCCCCAGGCCCTGGCAATCATTAATCTACTTTCTGTCTCTATGAATTTACCCATGCTGAACATTTCACACAAATGGAATTTATACAGCATGTGGCTTTTTTGTGACTGACTTCTTTCCCTTAGCGTGATATTTTCAATAATTCATCATGTTGTCGCATGTATCAATAACCCATTCCTTTTTCTGACTAAATGATATTCCCCTGTATAAATATACCACATTTTACTTACCCATTTTCATTTACCCATTTGCCATCAGTTGGGCATTTGTTTCCATGTTTTGACTATCATATATCAATAATACTGCTATGTACAAGTTTTCGTACAGGCATATATTTTCATGTCTCTTTGGCATATACCTGGGAGTGGAATTGCTAACTCTGTGTTTAACTTTTTGAGGAACTGCCCAGCTGGTTTCCTAAGTGGCTGCAACATTTTACATCCCCACTAGCTGTTGGGGTCCAGCCCGACCTGAGGGGAGTTGGACCTGCTCCAGGGAATCAGGACGGTGAGAAGAAACCACTCGGAGGCAGTTCTTCTGGGATCAGTCTGATCAGGACTGAGTCCAATTTTATTCAAACTTTTTCCGGCTTATATACCATTTTCTATAACCTCCAGCAGTATGACAAATACCTGCTGGGGGCTTACAGGTCTCATGATGCATAACGTACTTCACAAAAGATTTTTGCTTAAGGTAACAATTAACAATCAAAATTCCATGATGCATATCATGCTTCACAAAGCTTACATCAAGATAAGAAGTGTATGATTTCAGTAATAGTTTTGCTAACTGTTTTCTATAATATCTAATGATTAATCTGTATATTATAAGCTATTCTTATTTTTACCTGATGTAAAATTTCCTATTAATTTTCCATGATTTAACAAAACACTCAAAATCTATACTATTTATTTTAATGTCCAGCAGTAAAAAATATTTCTGTCAGGGACACTGGTGCCAGAGCCCTCTATGAAATGCTAAATAGTGAGAAGCAGAGAACGCTAACCACAGTGTTTGACAAACCCAATGTGTACTTTACCACTGAAGTCTGCCGGACACTGAAGTCGATGCCTCAAAGCAGAAATCCAAAGTGCAGAAGTATATCCAATAATAAGTGAAAGCACTAAGGAATCACACTCCAACAGACCTGTGACTGGGTTTTATCACTACCATACACAGGCATATTAGAGGGCAAATTTCAAGCAGAAGGAGGTGAAGTAGCAAGCACAAGTTCACATAATGTTATATATGGATAACTGAACTATGTATATATATTTCTAAACTTTCTGATAGAAAATTTCTGGTCTAAGTGAATAAATCAAATAGTGGTTGTCACACCTTTGGACGAGAAAAGGCACAGTTGCCATGACGATGGCCGGGGGCAGAGGCAGACTAAGAGTTTTGGCACATAATGAAACTAAGAACATTCTGCCTGGCTAGAGGCAGGAAAACAAAACTATTAAAACAGTTTTGGTTGCTAATCTTTAGCTATCGGGAGAAACTGCTTACAGAGGGCTTACAAGAACAAAGGCTGTATGGTTACTTCTGAAAAACAGAGACTTAAGAATGGCTCAGAGAGTCAGAGAAAAATGAAAACTTAAAGCACAGAATGTTTTTCTGCTGTAAGGCTTTACCTAAAATTTTAGCCTAACTGGTTAAAAGGTTTACTTTCAAATAATATAAGCTTTTATGTCACATATACAAACTGGTCACTATTCATATACCAACACTATAGGTGTCACTGATGCTTTTGTGTCAGAAGCAGATCTCCATCATGGGCCTTCATAGGCCTCAACTGTATAGCCGTAGATGTTGGCTCCCAACAACTAGCAATGTATAAGGGTTCTGAGTTTTGCACATCCTCACTAGGGCTTGTTATCGACTGTCTTTTTTTGGATAGCAGTCCTGGGGGGAGTGAAGTAATATCTCATTGTGGTTTTGATTTGCATTTCCCTCAAGACTAATGATGTTGAGCATCCTTTTGTGTGCTTATTGGTCATTTGTATGTCTTTTAGAGAACTGTCTATTCAAATCATGTATCCATTTTAAAATTTGGTTATTTATCTTTTTATTATTGGGCTATAAGTGTTCTTTATATATACTAGCTGAGACCCTTTTCAAATATATAATTTCCAAATATATTTTTCATGTTTTTTAAATCTAGTTTTCTCTTTTTTTGTCTTGGAAGAAACAGAAAAACTTCTAAAGATTTAATATGGACATTGCCATTGTACATGTCCATTTGCTTCCCCCATCAGATAGGCAAGTAACTGCAATAACATTTCTGAGATAATGCAGACATGTGACTAAATTATCTAGTCCGTAGAAATGGTAAGAAAATGTCTGACCACGAAAAAGTGTTTTTAATTCATTGAATTACAAAGGAAGAGGGAAAGCCTTACTCCAAAAAAGTAAACACAAGGTAGGGAGAAATTGATAATAAATTCAATTAAACTTGAATTAAGCTTACTGTGTACAAAGCAACATATTAAATATTGTGATGGACCGAGCACAGTGGCTTGCGCCTGTAATCCTGGCACTTTGGGAGATGGAGATGGGAGGATCGCTTGAGCTCAGGAATTCAAGACCAGCTTGAATTCAAGACCAGCTTAGGCAACATATCAAGACCTTGTCTGTACAAAATATAAAAAAGACCTAGCTGAGTGTGGTGGCACATGCCTATAGTCCCAGCTACTAGGGAGGCTGACTCAGGAGGATCATTTGAGCCCAGAAGTTGGAGACTTCAGTAAGACATGATCATGCTACAACACTCCAGCCTAGCCATCAGAGTGAGACCCTGACTTAAAAATAAATAAATATCATGATGAAAATAAGAATTGCTTTTCCTTTGTTAACGACAGCAAGTTCAGCTGCTCGTTGCTTGCAGGCTGAAATGAACAAGAACGAGATGTAACGACAGGAAGGTGATTTCATTCCAAAAGCCAGCAATTGGGGAAATAGACAAACTCACGTCTCAATAAACCATTTCAGGATTTTGGGCTGAGGGTAAGGGTTTAAGATGGGAAACTTGGGCCCGGTGTGGTGGCCCACACCTATAATCCCAGCACTTTGGGAGGCCAAGGTGAGAGGATTGCCTGAGCCCACAGGTGTGAGATCAGCCTGGGCAACTTGGCCAGACCTCATCTCTACAATAAATTTAAAAATTAGCTGGGCATGGTGGCATGCGCTTCCAAGTAGTAGTTCCAACTACTTGGAAGACTGAGGTGGAAGGATTGTCTGAGCCCAGCAGCTGGAGGCTGCAGTGGCCATGAGCATACCACTGTACTCCAGCCTGGGAAACAGAGTAAAACTCCGACTCAGAAAAAAATGATGGAAAACTGGGTGTGGCCAACATGCGGGGGTGATAATGGGTGTCAGTCTGCATGACTTGTTCTGCAGACTATCTCCAGTCATTTTCTGTTGGGAGTTTGACTGACATCTTGACTGACACTGGGTGTTAGGCCAATTGACCATGAATTCCCTCAGGTGGGAAGGCTTCACAACAAAAGATCGGGCCTAGTTTGTTCTGATAGTGGCTTCCAGAATTCTCAGGGGCCTGGTCTGACAGTATCCTGATTGTGGCCGGTTGTAGATGAACTGTCTCCAGGTTCTCCCTAAGCAGAGAGAATTTCGCAGCCCGGCCTTCGTGTCTGGCTTGCTTTAAAATTAGCCCTTGGAATTTCTAAGAAAGTATAGCGTTGGGTAAACATTTCAGTGTGTGGAAGAGCCTAGAGGGAGGAGAGGGGGGAAGGAAAAAAAAATGTATAAAGTACAACTTTAAAGCTAGAGCTACCAGCTCTAGGTTATTTATCTTTTTATTATTGAGTTAGGGTTCTTTATCTCTCCTAAATAGGACCCTTTTCAAATATATGAGTTGCAAATATTTTTCTCATTTTTTTAAACCTAGTTTTCTCTTGTTTTGTTTTGGAAGAAGCAGAAAGACGACTAAGGATTTCATATTGGCATTCCACTATGTCCTTTACCTCCATAGACTGGACCTTCCCCATCAGACAGGCAAATAATTGAAATAACACTTCTGTTATTTCTGTAAAAGAAGAGTGTTTATCATTCACTTCAAGGCTAAAATCCTTGGTTACACCTTCATGATATTTCTTGAGCACTTATTATATTTCCGGTATGCATAGATAAGACTTAAGACACAGGCTCTTCCCAGTCATTTGAATCAAGACAGTGAGATCTAACACATGACCTCATATATAAAGTCCCCTCACAGTCAAAACCAAGCCTCTCCACCACTAGAGGAGATGAGTAGAATTCCACGGGGTGGCTGTGATGTCCCCCATCTTGGCATCTTCACTTCCCATCTATGTGTCTGTCCATCCATCTACCCATCATTTCCAGTTCATCCAACTCAACCTGACCTGTCCTTCAGAAACAGAACACAAGCCGGGCTCGGTGGCTCAGCCTGTAATCCCGCGCCTTTGGGAGGCTGAGGTGAGTGAATTGCCTGAGCCCGCGGGTTCGAGACCCGCCTGGGCAGGCGAGACCTCATCTACAATAAATCAAAATTCAGCCGGGCGTGGTAGCGCGTGCCTGTAATTCCAGCTACTCGGAAGGCTGAGGCAGAAGGATGGCCAGAGCCCAGCAGGTCGAGGCTGCGGTGGCCGGGAGCGGCCACTGCACTCCAGTCTGGGCGACGGAGTGAAACTCCAACTAAAAATAAAAAAATTAAAATTAAAAATTAAAAAAAAAAGAAATAGAACACTAACCTCCTTAGTGTTTCTTACTTTCTTTACCTCTTTCTTCTCATCTAAAGCTTCCCTAGGGTTTTTTCTTTCCCCTGACTTTCTGTTTTCACCAGTGAGGATGCCTGTGACTGTCCAGTCCAAGACCTGCTCTCTCTCTGAAAACCCCACACCCCTCCCAGGTTTGCCAGGACAGCCTTGCGACTTTGGTTTGCACACCCACTTCCTCTCTGCCCTTTTATTCTTGAGGTCTCTGCAGCACGGACAGAGCTAAGGCCAGCTGGGGCTGCTGGCTAACGTGACCCTAGAAGTGCAAAACTCTCCCTGTAAAATGGAACAAAACTCCAGTGCCCTTAGAAGTATTATGGCCTGGATGGGCCCTGGCCATCCACTCCCATCTTTCATTGCACATACTAGGAGACTGAGGGACTGCGAACTGCGAGACGGAAAGATGAATATTGCAGTCTGTAGTCTCCATAACGATACCCTGCTCTCTACTGTGCGATCTCTACAAATGGCTCCAGTCCTGACTCAGCCTCCCAATACTTCTGGCTTCTGCTATCCTTGCAGCTACCTTCTTTTCTTTTTCAGCGCACCACACATTCAAATGACAGGCAGTTTCCCTTTTCTGATTCATCTCTTGAGGCACATCTCTAAGCAAGATGAATAGCAGGTTTTTGGAAAGGACAGTTGAATATTCAGTGCTAGAACGGCATCATTGCACAACACATATGTTACGTATTAGACTAGAGGGATGACTCCTGGACCCATCTGATCAGAGAGCAGCGTTGCAGCAAGACCTGGAGTGACCCTGACGCCTGCAGCCCCAGCTGGCTGCTAGCTCTGAGCCTAGTAAGGAAAAAGGCAAAGCACACCCTGAGGTTTCCTCTGGTCTATTTCGCCTCTGACATCTGTCAGCCAAGCTGAGGCAGGGGAATCCAGGGGTGGCTCTAAGAAGCATAGGTAAGCCAGGCTCGGTGGCTCAGCCTGTAATCCCGCACCTTGGAAGGCTGAGGTGAGTGGATTGCCTGAGCCCGCGGGATCGAGACCCACCTGGGCAACTTGGCGAGACCGCATCTCTACGATAAATCAAAAACCAGCCGGGCGTGGTAGCGCGCACCTGTTGATCCAGCTACTTGGAAGGCTGAGGCGGAAGGATCGCCGGAGCCCAGGAGGTCGAGGCTGCGGTGGCCGGGAGTGGCTACTGCACTCCAGTCTGGGTGACAGAGCGAGACTCCAACTCAAAAAAAAAAAAAGAAGCATGGGTAGCCAGGGCTGAGAGCGATAGACAGGTCCCAGCGGTGTCTATGGAATGGCAGAGGAAGCTCGGAAGGAAATCTCAGAAGTGGTTTCAGGGTGGCATCCAATCAGAGCTCAGCGTAGCAGCAAGACCTTCAGAGGACCCTAGAGTGACTCTGAAGCCTGCAGCCCCAACCGACTGCTAGCTCTGAGCCTAGGAACATGACTAAGACTAGCCCGACCCCATAGGACTTGATTATAGAACCATCTCAAGGGCCACAGTGTGACTAAACCATGCTCAGAAGCAGCAGAGATCAGGAAAGCCACCTGATTTGCTTGAAAGTGCCAATTTCTGGGCTCCAGCAGTCTCTGAAGATAAGGGATCTGCATTTCCAAGGAGCAGCCAGGGAACCCTTGATACACACTTAAATATGAGAATCACTACATCAGAGAGCTTCTGACTTGAGGTTCATTCAGTTGAATCCTATGCCCTCCAATTAATATCTGCCTGGCTTTGAGCAACTTACTAACCTACCTGCGTTTCAATTTCCTTACCCCTAAAATGGAAATGATAGTACCTGTAAGTTTGCTGTGGGAATGAAATTGTTCAATATGTGTGAAGTTTCGAGCATATGCTCGGTACTCATAAATGGTAGCTATGTTCATTAACAGGTGTTTCTTGTGTGTACGATCAAGAAACGGGAAAAAAGAGATGGAAATCAATAGTACACTATGTACACTGTGTTCCTCCTATGTTTAATGGGAGGTAGGAGCTGGGCTCCGTGGCTCGGCCTGTAATCCCGCGCCTTGGGAGGCTGAGGTGAGTGAATTGCCTGAGCCCGCGGGTTCG
>NW_007258424.1:251850-290875 GCF_000164805.1 Carlito syrichta
GCCACTGCACTCCAGTCTGGGCGACAGAGTGAGACTCCAAATCAAAAAAAAAAAAAAATGGAGGTATGTTATATAATATACATATGTATACATATACATCATTAAGCTGTGTACAAAAAAATCATCATTAAGCTGTGTACAAAGAAATTGACATTTAAAAAATCATGTGATCCTTACAAGAGTCCCATGAGAGAGGTATGACTGAAGCCTGTTTTTTTGTTTGTTTGTTTTATTTTGTTTTTGTTGGGTTTGTGTTTTTTGGAGTTGGAATCTCACTCTGTCGTCCAGGCTAGAGTGCAGTGGCACATTCCCAGCCACCGCAGCCTCAACCTGCTGGACTCAGGCGATCCTTCTGCCTCAGCCTTCCGAATAGCTGGAACCACAGGCATGTGCCACCACGCCCGGCTAATGCTTTGATTTATTGTAGAGATGAGGTCTCACCAAATTGTCCAGGCTGGTCTCGAGCCTGTGGACTCATGCCATCCTCTCACCTCGACCTCCCAAAGTGCTGGAATTACAGGCAAGGGCCACGGCACCCAGCCTGTTAGCCTGTTTTTACAGATGAGGAAACTAAGGCACAGAGGTTGCCAGGAACTTGAACAAGATCCACAGACTAAACTCTAATGAGGCTGGGGTTCATTCCCAGATGGCCTTGGCTTCTCGGTCCCATGCTGTTAACCCTGGCATACCCTGCCTCTCCGGATCAACTACATACTGGAAGCAGTGAGATCCCACCCACGTTTCAGAAAGAACTGATTCAGAAGCTGCAGAACCTGCAACAACACAGAAGTATTTTGTTTAAGTGGTTTAAGTTGTTTGAAGATAATTCCCATCACATGGCTTGCTCTGTAATAGAGGCAAGACACGAAAGTCGCCTTCAATGCATGCATACAGATCCATGTGGGCCGCCTGCTGCAATAAAGTGTCCGCTTGGACACATATTCACTGAGCATCCACTGTGTAACGAGCCATGCTAGACACTATCTGGGATGAAGAGGAGAGGAAAAATAGCATCTGCCTTTGAGAAAAGGGAAAAGGTATAAGACACACACGAAAACACTTATCATTCAAGCTGTGTGTGTGTGTGTGTGTGTGTGTGTGTGTGTGTGTGTGTATGTGTGTGTGATGTCCCCTGCAAGATATTGGCTTGGACATGGTGGAAAAAGAAACTCTCATGCACCAGCTACGGTCTTTCTGCTCCACCCAGTCCTCTCCCAAACACCACCCATATGGGCCGGTGACCCCTGAATCTACTCATCTGAGCTCTAGACCCCAAACCAGCTGCTTCCTGTACACATCAAACCCAGCTTCCTCATCCTCCCCAGAGGGCTTCTCTTCCTCCGGGAGGGCTCTCTGTCCACTTGGCTGTTCAGAGCAGACCCTCAGCTGTCAGGCGTGGCTCCTTCTCCCTCTCAGGCCCACAGGCAGTCAGCCAGGCTCACCTGCTCTCCTAGCTCACTGCATCTCTCCACCACCTGGCCCCAGCCCCCACTGTCTCTCATTGTACTCTTTAAATACTCCTGATGGGTCTCCCTGAATCAACCTATTGTCCATCCATATATATTTATAATATATTTTAAAATATAAAAGTTAAAATGGCTTTACACAAGGCTATTTTCAAAACACCTTTCACATCGTTCTACTGGGCTACTTAAAA
The DNA here is from genome assembly GCF_000164805.1 of Carlito syrichta. Classification (NCBI taxonomy): domain Eukaryota; kingdom Metazoa; phylum Chordata; class Mammalia; order Primates; family Tarsiidae; genus Carlito; species Carlito syrichta. The sequence goes on from NW_007258424.1 coordinate 253,508, forward strand.
TTCTTCAGGCTGGGCGCAGTAGCTCAAACCTATAATCCCAGCACTTTGGGAGGCCAAGGTGAGGGGACTGCCTGAGCCCACAGATTCAAGAACAACCCTGGGCAACTTGGAGAGACCTCATCTCTATAATAAATCAAAAAATTAGCTGGATGTGGCAGCACATGTCTGTAGTTCCAGCTACTTGGGAGTCTGCAGTGGAAGGATCGCCAGAGCCCAGCAGTTCGACACTGGGGTGGCCATGAGCGTGCCACTGCACTCTAGCCTGGGCGACAGAATGAGACTCCAACTAAAAAAAAAAAAAAAATTCTTCAGTGTTTTCCCATTGCTCTCAGAATAAAATTTTGAAATCGTTGTTTCCTTTTTTATTTTATTTTAAAGATGTGGGGTACAATTCAGGATTAGGTATACAAGTGGACACCATAAGGTAAAGTTCGGGCTGCCCTTTGGTTCCCACCTTGCCTAGTTTGAGATCAGGTACACTTATGGATGTTGTATCCCTCCCCACACTCACCCAGCAGTATCCCGCTACTGCCAACCCCTTTCTTACAGTATTATGGTCAATGTTCAGGGTCTGCTTATGAGTGAGAACATGTAGTACTCTGTTCTTTGTTTCTGTGATAGATCACTGAGTATGATAGACTCTAAATCCATCCAAGTTGCTATGAAGTTCATATGCCTGTCCTTCTTTATGGCTGTGTAGTATTCCATTGTCTATGTAGATTTTGAAATCTTAGCATGTCCTGCAAGGCCTAAACAGCCCACTCCTGTGCAGTTCTAGCCTCTGATATCACTCCTTCCCAACACCCCCACTTGTCTTTGTGTGTCCTTTGGGCTCTGTAGAGTAACTAAATTCTACAGACTGGGTAGCTTATAAACAACATGCATTTGTTTCTCACGGTTTCAGAGGCTGGGATATCCAACATCAAGGCAGATTCAGTGTCTGCTAAGGGACTGCTCTCTGGTTCCTAGGTGGTGTCATCTTGCTTTTTCCTCACTTGGAGGAAGGGACAAGGGAGCTCTCTGCGGCCTCTTTTATCAGGACACTAATCCCATTCATGAGAGTGGAAGCACTTTTGTCTAGAGTGCTTTCCCTGCCTCCTCTTTATCGAATTCCCACTCATTTTCCAGGGTTCAGCCTCCATTGACCCTCAGAACACACAGCATTCCATGTTGGAAGAACAAGTGGATAAATCATTAACTGTGTAACCAGCTGTCTGGTATCTGCCTCTCCTGCTAGAGTAAAGCTCCCTAAAGGCCGGGACCGTGTGTTTCTGGCTCTCTACCACCCTCAGCCACAAACATAGGGTCTTGAGCACAGTGTGGGGCTAAGTCCTTACTGGTTGCACACATGGACTACTGGAGGGGGCATGGAGGGGTGGTGTACTCGTTTCCTACTGCTGCTGTTAACAAGTCGCCACAACTGCATGCTTTAGGACAGCACAAATGTATTATTTTACAGTACTAGAAGTCAGAAGTCTGAAAGGAGTCTCACAAAGGCTAAAACCAAGGTGCTAGCCAGGATGCTTCCATCTGGAAGCTCCAGAGAAGCCATGATTTTTGCCTGTTCGGCTCCCAGTGAAGGCCGCCTGCGTTCCTGGGCACCTGGTCCCTTGCTTACCTCACCCACACCTCTCAATTCTGCCTTCCCATCTCCAACTGCTCTCTTTTGTCTTTCCCCTTCCCCATGAGAACCCTTCTGGTTGCACTGGGCCCTCCTGATAATCCAGGATGGCCTTCCCCTCTCAAGACCCTTCACTTAATCACATCTACAAAGTCCCTTTTGCCATGAAAGGTCACGTTCACTCATTCTGGAGGTTAGGGCATGGGGGCATGGGAAGAGCAATCATTCAACCTTCTGCAGATGGAGGGGATGGTTTAATGTACTTGCAAGTGGAGGTGGAAGCATGGCGATTCATTCTTTTTTTTTTGGAGTCTCACTCTTGTCACCCAGGCTGGAGTGCAGTGGCATGCTCACAGCTACCGCATCCTCAACCTGCTGAGTTTAGGCAATCCTTCTGCCTCAGCCTTCGCTGGAACTACAGGCGCACGCCACCACACCCGGCTAGTTTTTGTGATTTATTGTAGAGACAAGGTCTCACCAAGTTGACCAGGCTGGTCTCAAACCCCCGGACTCAGGCAATCCTCTCGCCTCGGCCTCCCAAAGCGCTAGGATTATAGGCTGAGCCACTGCGCCAGGCAGGACTTATTCTGATGTATGCTATAGTCCTCTTTGGCATTTTGGGGTGTCATGATTGCACTTATTTATATTATATTTTAAAGTACAGAAATTAAAATGGCTCAAACACATATGATATTCAATCAATGAGGGCAAAATTTATTGTCTTCTCAGCATATCAAAGTGCTAGAGAAATGTGAAAACTCAAGAGAAAGGGGTTATCCGTGGAACAATCTTGCCTCTCAGAGTGGACTGTTTTTAGCACCCCAGCTCCTCTCCTGCCAGAAAGTGGATCCAGGTCCCTCCTTTTCTTGTCCTGTCCTACTGTGTGTGGTTGGCCAGCAACTGTTGAATCACAAGATCTGACACTTAGTAAGAGAAAATGAGTAAGGAAATATAATGGAGTACTCTTTCCATTAAATACACACAGGCATCTCTTGGTATCTATGGGGCATTGGTTCTAGGACCCTATGGGTACCAAAGACACCAAAGTCTACAGATGCTCAAGTCCATGGTATCAAATGGTGTAGTGGTTGCATATAACTTAGGCATGTTCTCTTGTAAACTCATCTCTAAATTACTTACAATACGCAATACTTTGTAAATGTCGTGTTAGTTGTTATATGGCACTGGTTTTAAAATTTGTATTATTTCATGATGGTTGTGTTACTTTTATTGTTTTCGCCTCAAAATATTTTTGATCTGCTGTTGGTTGGATCTGCAGATGCGGAGGGACAACTGTGTGTCCAAGGCTTCTGAATGATACAGATTTCATGCCAAGAAACTCAGGGAATTCATGCGTAAGAACATTGAATCAAGGAACGGAAAAAACATGAACAGTCTGAAAATAGGCAAGTGTTGTTCAGAGTCTCAAAAATCAGAGGCTGGGAGGATCTGTGGGTGACCACAAATAACTTATGTAGTGATTCTGGAACAGATTGTCAAAAAGGTGATTTTTGTGCCCAAAGAATGAGAAGAAGTGACCACCTCCAGGCAGAATTTGTTGGAGAAGATGTTATATCAGAAGACCATCTCTCTTTTCTTTGAGTTGGAGTCTCACTCTGTGGCCCAGGCTGGCATGTGCCTGTAGTGCCAGCTACTTGGAAGTCTGAGGTGGATCGCCTGAGCCCAGCATGTCGAGGCTGTGGTAGCTATGAGTGTGCCACTGCACTCCAGCCTGGGCAACAGAGTGAGACTCTGACTCAAAAAAAAAGAGAGAGAGAGAAAAGATAAAATAGTTTTTGTAGAAAGGAGGTCTCTCTATGTTGCCTAAGCTGTTTTTGAACTCCTGGGCTCAAATGATCCAGTCGTCTTGGTCTCCCAAAGTGTTGGGATTACAGGCATGAGCCACAGCACCTAACCTTTAAAGGTTTTCCTATAACCAGGAAATGATTGTAGACTTCCCTGAGGTATTTGAAGAAATCTTCGTGGTCACATTCTCATGAACAAGAGGGAATAACGTGAGCTGAGGGATAATAATGTGGGTAGATTTATATTAGTTCACTTCTCTTATATCTAATTTCACAGAGATGTGAAGCTATGGATAGATGAACTGAGGTTCACAACCAAATGGAGTTTATTAATAGGGTAGGATTTAATCCTAATTCTAAATAGGATGTTTCTAATTTTCCTTGGCTGTTTGCAATCTCCTGAAAAGTGATGGGAACCTGGATGCCAGTGGAAGGATTCTGGGGTTGAGCTGATTTGGGGCTTGACACAGTGAGAGGCGTGGAAAAATACATAGCTGGGTGGCACAGAGAAATTGTCAAAAGAAGTCAGAGTCATAGCCAGGAAAATGGTGCCAAGAAGGAAGTGCAAAACTGGGAAAAAATTAACTAGGACAGTGAGGCATTCTACTGGCTGCCATAAAATTAAATTTAAATTAAATTTTAAACAAAATGAAAGATAACTCACTATCCGTGTCCCTAGAAGGGTGGAGCCAAGGGTGGTGGACACAATATACCTTCTCCACTTTGCCTGCCTCCTGCTGGAATATTAAGGGCGGTTCTGAATCCTTTAATGTAACAGGGACATCGACAAACTAGGATTTCTAAAGCTGCCAATGTGCATCTGTGGACCTCTGATGGGTCAGTGCCAGAAAGGAGAATCCTATTTGCTCCGGGGTGACTCTGGAGGGCAGAAGTAAACCTGGGGCATGGAAGTCACAAAAACCTCACCGTTTTCTTCTCTGTTGCCATCCCCTTGCTCTTACCTGCAGGGTCAGGTGGACAACACACATCTTACACTCCAACTTCTACGACCAGGTTCTCTCCACCTATGCTCCGGACTTGCTAGCAAATATGCCACGTCCAGATTTCTATTCCGAGCACCCCACCCTGTATCCTTCTTGCCTGAATAACCCTCCTGCGATATGCTTGGACCCTAGAGAGCCCACCCGTTCTTTGCCCCCATGGTGATCCTACTGCCCACCAGCCCTTCCTGGCTTCCCTTTCTCTGTGCACGGGTAGGATTCCATGGTCTGTCTTTACAATCACCTGTCTTTGTGTACCTCCTTTGTCCCCTCTGGAGTTTCTGCCTGGTCACACCTAGCCCCATTAAACCCTGTGTCTGCCTCTGTTTCTGCACCCGGAATAGCCAGAGCAAGGCACACGGCCAAGCTGATGTGGTCCCTTTCAGTTCATAAACAAAATCCTCCCATGCATTCTCGACACTACTAGAAACCCCCACTTTCCCCAGTAAGCTCCTTTTCACACATTTTCCCTTTGTTTGATACCAAACCTAACAATTCCCCTTCATTCTATCTTTGTTGCAGATGACACCAAACTTCTTTGACAAAGTAACACGGGGCAACTCACTCCTGTCCCTCTGCTAAGTCTGTAAATTTAACCTGCATCTCCCCCAGTCTGCCTCAAATAGGGACTTGGAGGACTTCTCCCCAGTGACATTTAGCAACATCTGGAAATATTTTTTTGGTTGTTACAACTTGGGTTGGGTGTGAGGGGTGCTACCAGTATGTCTAGTGGGTGGAGCTCAGCAATGCTGCTAAATGTTCTACAACGTGCAGGACAGTCCCCCACCACAAAGAATTATCCAATCTCCAAATATTTATAGTGTCAAGGTTGAGAAAGCCTGGTCTACACTTACCTCCCTCTGCTGACTATCTGGCTGAATACATCAGGGTACTATTGGCATTTGGGGTGAGTCGGTTCGTTGTGTAAGATCATCTCATGCATTGCAGGACATTTAGAATTCCTGGCCCCTTCCCACGAAATGCAAGTGGAGCCCCTCGGTCCAGTTGCTGTGACAACCAGAGATGTTCCACAAATTTTCAGTTGCCTTTTATGGAGAAGAAATTTCTCACAGATGAGAATCGTATGGTGATGGTGTTTTTACCAGTCACAGGACGGGGCAGTCCAATCTACTGGAATCCCTGCCAATCAAGGATTGCATAAAACAAATTGGTTTTTTTCTGTATTTTAAAGGATCAAAGTAAAGTTGGTGGTTTCTTTCACCCATGCCAGCTCTGGCATGACACTCTTTCTTTTCTCCCTTCTTTCTCGAATAAACTTTGTTTAAAACCAAAAAAAAAAAAAAAATTGGTACCAAAACCCTTGTGCTCAGATCAGCTGCAGACAAGAAAAGACAAAAAAAAAAAAGAAGAGAAAAAAACAACAAAAAAAAGAAAAGTTGAAGAAATCTTTTCATGTCATCTGCTCAGTATGCTTATGTATATTGGTGTAACTTCCTAAATCCTGTAAGAACATAACGTATCCTTTCCGCTAACATTTTTTTTAACACTGAGCACAAACACATTAAAATAAAACAGACCTTTAAATATACTAACCATCAAGATATGAAGTATGTTCCTAAAGAGTTGCATGTATTTTTAGAAAAACACATCCCTTGTAAAGCTTTTACAAAATTGTAGCTCATAAAAATGTGAGTATAAAAAAGAAATTGTTGTAGCAAAAGGAGAATTACTTATCTCAAAGGAGGTGAACTGTTTGGAAGGCAGTCATCTCATTTAATTGGAAACTATTTGAGTACAAAATCACTGTCTTTGTGTGTTCTTTTACAGTTCATCTAATTTACTTTTTTTTGCATTCAAGGTGATGTGGCTGATCATTCTCCTGTTTAGAAGTATTCTGGAACCTCAATGCAATGGGGTTCATGCCTATGGGCATGAAACCTATCTCCCCAAAACAGAACCTTTTAATATTTTGGTCTCTTGACTCCCTGGATTAAATAATCACATACTACGTTAGACTCTATTATAGGAAAAATAAGAAAGGATTCCTGGCTGGGTGTGCAAGCCTTTCATCCATTGAGGCAATTTGCAGAGAACTGGGTGAGCACCCGAGCCCTCACGATATACTGAACACAGACAGGGTCAGGAGGACAGAAATCATGGTCCAGGACAGCTTCTGCCACTCTCTACCGGGGTCCTCAGGCAGGAAGGATGTCCTCTGAGCTCCCTAGATGGTCCTTGTTGCTAGGTGGGGTGTGGTATAACATGAGTGAATTCTCTGACTAACTACTGGAAGGAATTTCAGAGTGGCCAGTATAATTTTAGAACAAAATTTATTAGCGAGAGAGAGAGAGACATGCCGGGAGCATGGGTGGGTATCTTGAAGAAAGACTGTACTTTTACTTTTGGCAAAAACCCTGATATACCTATTTAGTGATTAATATGTTCATGAGTGGGCTCTAGGTATCTGCCCTCATCCCTCCACCTCTGAGGCACTAGGGGTGGTCTCTTCCCAGAACATTCATTTGCCTTTGACAGGAGACTTGATAGACTTTGTTAATTCATTAATTAACATAACAGATTCTGTTAATTCATGAGCTAAAAGGTGGTTGATGACCATTTCTACACCTCGATGGACTTTCCTTTGATGAGCTGAGTGGAGCGGACTGACAAGTCCACATTCCAGCCCACAGGGTGTTCAGGTCTAATGGGATAAGAAAAATTGTCCTCTATTCTAAAACTGCTTAGAAGAAACTTACCTATGTAAGTTACCTATACCCTGCCTCAGCCCTGTGAATGTGTGAATCAGGCTTTTCCGGTCCTACCCTTGAGACCTGAGTCCTCTTGGGTTACAAGCTGCCCATCCTGGCAGACCACAGACGGCTGGCCCCAAGTTCAAGTGGAAAGGGGAAAAATGCCCAAAAGAAAGTCCACTGACCTGAAGATGGGTGCAACACCCAGGGTCACCCACACCAGCGATACACAAACAAAACAACTAAATTCACTCCAACTATGGGAGGCAGAGAGCCTGCCAGCACATCCCCAGCGTAAACCAAAAAAAATCAGTGATTGAGGCAGTGTCTCCCTTGACTTAAAGATTTATTTTGCCGAAATTAAGGATTCACCTGGGGGGGGTGGAGGAATCACAGCAACATCTGTGATTGGTGCCTTTTTTCCCAAAGAGGTCTTTGACGAGTTCAGTATTTAAAGGAGACAGAGCCGGAAGTATCACCGGAGTCCAGCAGGTTAAGGCTGTGGTGGCCGGGAGCGGCCACTGCACTCCAGTCTGGGCGACAGAGTGAGACTCCAACTCAAAAAATAAAAATAAAAATAAAAGTAAAGGAGACAGAGCAAACAGGAAGGGAGTGGAGGGGGAGGCAAACGCAGGGGATAATAATGCAAGTGGTTTATATTCTTGTGAAGCCTTTTGATCTGTGCTCAGTGAATTTACATTTTGCATATGAACACATGGGGTAGAGGAACCGCTTATTACGGATTCATCTCATGCTCAGTACATCTACATTTCACCTAAGATAAAGTAAGCATACAGAGCGAAAGAGCAGGGGAAGTCAATTGTGCCTTTGTCGGCCTGAGCGGAATCTCTTCCAAAAAAAAAAAAAATTAGCCAGTTGTCTTGGTGCATGCCTAAAGCTCCAGCTACTAAGGAGGCTGAGGTGGGAGGATCACTTGAGTCCAGGACTTAGAGGCTGCAGTGACCTATGTTTGCACCACTGCACTCCAGTTTGCACCACTGCACTCCAGCCTGGGTGACAGAGTGAGACCCAGTCTCCAAAAAAAAAAAATTTTGCCTTTGTCTTGGCGTGGGCAGAGGGATGACTTTTGGTCTTGTATTTGTCCTGCACCTGTGAAGGTCAACTGTTCATTTATACATCATCAGGGTGAGATACAACAGAACCCTGCCCAGGGCCAGTCCACAGGGGAGCGGAGTCTGTATTCTCAAACATTTGGGGGCCCACCAGTGATTTTCTTGTGAGCAATTTATAAGGGAGACCGTCTAGGGAGGTGTGTGGCCTTCTGTGTTTCAGCCGTTTGGGGGGGAAAAGGAAGACAGTTTGAACTCGGCTTTCCCTCTGGCAAAGTGAGTTTGGGGTCCTGAGATTCTGTTTTCTTTCACGTCATGGTTCCCAGAGCAGTACTTGTGCTTCAGGTGGTGACAGGCCTCTCCTTCCCCTCTCCTCAGTCCCGACCCCATGTCTTATTTCCGTGTCTTATCCCTACATCTAGAGACTCCTGTCTTCTACCACACAGGAATACTGGATGTAACAGGTTTTTACTAGGGTCTGGAGATAATAGTGGGGGGAGGGGAAAGGAAGGGTACAGCTAGGGTTGTCTGAAAAAATCCAGAGTGCCCAGTTAAATTTAAATTTCAGGCAAATGACCTTTTTTTGTTAAGCATAAATATATCCCAAATCTTGGATGGGCTATGCTTATACTGAAAAAAAGTAGTTTATCTAAAATTCAAACTTTCACTGGGCCTCTTGTATTTTTATTTACCAAATCTGGGGACTCTAGGTTCAGTGTAGGACAGAAACCATGTCACTTGACATCCCTGCCCATTTGCGGGCCACGCGTCCTTGTGGAGATGAGGGAGCCTCTCTCCTTATCTCCAGCTTCTTGCTGTGTTTCTGGGGCCATCCCTGCCAAACCCCATGGCTCCCCTCCGTGGTTTGCTTTTCTTCACTGGCTCTCAGTGCCATCTCCAAACAAACGAAATAAAATAAAACCCTTCTGTGTCTCCTGCCTCTAAAGGAATCCAGAATTCAATAACATCAGGGAGGGTACCATCCACAGAATTGTACACACTTAATTTCGTTTCTCCCCTTCTGTCTTTGTCCATGTGGGCCACTAGAACAAATTACCATAGACGGTGTGGCTTAAACAATGAACATTTATTTCTTACAATCAGGAGGCTGGAAATGCAAGATCAGGATGCTGGCATGGTTGGGTTTTGGGGCGGGGCTTCTTCCCTCCCAAGATGGCTGACTTTTCATTATGTCCTCACATGGTAGAAAGAGGGAAGGGAGCTTTCTGGGGTCCCTTTTATAAGGCTGCTAATAACATTCATGAATGTTCCACCCTCATGACCTTATCACCTCCCAAAGGCTCCGCCTCCTAATACCATCACATTTGGGGTTAGGTTTCGTTTTTTTCTCTCTCTCTTTTTTACTTTAAATGTGTGGGGTGCAATTCAGGGTTAGGTGTACAGATGTTCATTGTGCAGGTACCCTTGTTGATGAGGTCTGTCCCCCTCTTCCCTAGCAGTTTCCTACTATTGTCAATTCCTTTCTTATAGTATTATGATAGTTGTTCAAGGTCCACTTATGAGTGAGAACATATGATACTTGGTTCTTAGCTTCTGTGATAGATCACTTAGTATTATAGACTCTAAGTCCATTCAAGCTGCTGTGAGGTTCGTAATTTTGTCCTTCTTTGTGGCTGTATAATATTCCATAATGTATATGTACCACATTTTAAAAATCCAATCCTCTTTGGATGGGCAGCATGGTTGGTTCCATGTTTTTGCTATTGTGAATAATGCTGCAATAAACATGCGTGTGCAAGTATCTTTTTCATAGTGATTTGAGTGCCTCCAGGTATATTCCCAGTAGGGGGATTGCGGGGTCATATGGGAGGTCTATTTCTAGATCTTTTAGGAATTGCCACACTGTTTTCCACAGAGGGTTACTAGTTTACACTCCCACCAGCAGTGTAGAGGTGTTCCCTTTTCGCCACATCCTCTCCAGCATCTGTTGTTTTTTGAGTTATTGATGATGGCCATCCTGACTGGAGTTAGGTGGTATCTCAGTGTGGTTTTAATTTGCATTTCTTTGATGACTAGTGAGGCTGAGCATTTTCTCATGTATCTGTCAGCTGCTCGTATGTCTTCTTTTGAGAAGTGTCTATTCACATCTTTTGCCCACTTTGTAATGGGGCTGCTTGTGTTTTCTCCTTTCGGCACGTTTGAGCTCCTTGTAGATCGTAGATGTTAGGCCTTTGTCAGATATAGAGTTGGCAAATATTTTTTCCCAGTCTATGGGCTGTCTCCCCGCTCTCTTAATGGTTTCTTTGGCTTTGCAGAAGCTTGTCAGTTTGATGTGGTCCCACTTGTCTATCTTATCTCTTATGGCACGGGCACTTGGGGTTTTGATCAGGAATTGGTTGCCTACTCAGATTTCTGTAAGGATGTCTCCTGCATTTCCGAAGGTTCTTATAGTTTGAGGTTTTACTTTTAGGTCTTTGATCCATTTAGAGTTGATTTTTGTGTATGGTGATAGGTAGGGGTCTTGTTGTAATCTTCTGCATGTATTCAGCCAGTTTTCCCAGCACCATTTTACTGAATAGGTTCTCCTCTCCCCAGTGGTTGATGGTGGAGGCTTTGTCAAAGATGAGTTGGTTGAGAAATTGAGGTTTTGCTTCTGGAATCGCTATCCTGTTCCATTGGCCTATATGCCTGTTCTTGTACCAATAGCAGGTTGTTTTGATTATTGTAGCTTTATAATAAAGCTTTATAGTAAAGTCTGGAAGCATGATGCCTTCTGCTTTGTTTTTTTTTGCTGAGGATTGTTTTGGCTATCCGTGGCCTTTTTTGTTTCCATATGAATTTCTGTATTGTCATTTCCAGGTCTGAGAAGAATGTTGCTGGTAATTTAATGGGTATTCCATTAAATATGTAGATTGCCTTGGATATGATGGACATCTTAACAATGTTGATTCTTCCAGTCCATGAGCATGGAATATTTTCCCATTTGTTTGTGTCATCTTTGATTTCTCTGAGCAGTGTTTTGTAGTTTATTCAATATAAAGTTCTTTTACTTCTCTGGTTAGGAAGATGCCAAGGTATTTAAATTTTTTGTGGCTATTTTGAATGGGATTGTGCTTTTTATTTGGGTTTCTGTCTGTTTATTGTTGGTGTATAAGAATGCAACTGACTTTTGCACATTTATTTTATACCCTGAGACTTTGCCAAAGTCCTTTATCAGCGCAAGGAGGTTTTTGAGATTCTCTTGGGTTTTCCAGGTATAGAATCATGTTGTCTGCAAAGAGGGATAACTTGACTTCCTCTTTTCCTGTTTGGTTACCTCTGATTTCCTTCTCTTGTCTGATTGCTCTAGCTAGGACTTCCAACACTATATTGAACAGGAGGGGTGAGAGTGGGCGTCCTTGTCTTGTTCTGATTTTCAGGGGAAATGGTTCCAATTTCTGCCTGTTTAGCAGTATTTTGGCTGTGGGTTTCTCATAGATGGCTCTTACTGTTTTGAGGTATGTTCCATCTATGCCTAGATGTTCGAGGGTTTTTATCAAAAAAGGGTGCTGGATTTTATCTAAAACTTTTTCCATGTCTAATAATATAATCATGTGGTTTTTGTCTTTATGTCTGTTGATGTATTTAATTACATTTATGATCTTACAGACGTTGAACCAGCCCTGCATCCTGGGAATGAAGTCTACTTAGTCGTGGTGGATGATTTTTGAGATGTGTTATTGGATCCGATTTGCTAGAATTTTCTTGAGAATTTTAACATCTGTGTTCATCAGGGATATTGGCCTATAGTTCTCTTTGTTAGCTTCATAAAATGATTTGGGGAGAGTTCCATCTTTCTCGATTGCCTGGAATACTTTCAATAGGATTGGTATCAGCTCCTCATTGCATGTTTTATAGAAGTCTGCTGAAAAGCCATCTGGTCCAGGGCTTTTTTGTAGGTAGTTTTCTTATGACATAGTCGATTTCCTGGGTTGTTATTGGTCTATTTAGGGTCTCGATTTCTTCTTTTTTCAAACTGGGGTGGTTGTGTGATGCAAGAAAATCCTCCATTTCATTTAGGTTTTTGAGTTTGTTTCCATACAGGTAAACATAGTAAAATCTGATAGTCTTTTGTATTTATTTGGGGTCAGTTGTGACTTCATCTTTTGCATTTTTGATTGTGTTTATTTGGGCTTTTTCTCTCTTTTTCTTGGTCAGTCTAGCTAGGGGTTCATCATTCTTGTTTATTCTTTCAAAAAGCTTTTGGCTTCATTGATTTTCTTATTATAATTTTGTCTTCTATGCCCTGAAGTAAGAGGATGGGAAACAAAATTTCAGGCAAATGAATCACAAAAGAAAGCAGGAGTCGCGACTGTAATATCAAACAAAATACTCTTTAAGTTATCAAAAATTTAAAAGGAGATGGTAAGTCACTACATAATGATAAAAGGTTCAATCCATAACAAGAAATATCCATCCTAAACATATATGTACCCAACATAGGAGCATCAACTTTCATAAAGCAGCTTCTAGGTTAACTAAAGAAAGATATTGACTCTAACACTATCATAGCTGGGGACTTAAACACCCCACAACAACCCTAGGCAGATCAAGACAAAAAGTCATCACAGAGATCTGGAACCTCAAAGGGACGCTTGACCAAATGGACTTAATTGATACCTACAGAACACTCCACCCAACAACCACGGAATATACATTTTACTCATCACCACATGAAACACACTCTAAAATCAACCACATCATCGGCCATAAATCAAACATAAACAAATTTCCATAAGATTGCAATTCTGCCACGCACCTTCTCGGACCACAGTGGAATAAAAGTAAATATCAACATCAACAAAGTTCTCCCAAAACCCACAAAGACATGGACACTAAACAGCATGATGCTAAACAACTCTTGGGTCAACGCAGAAATCACAATAGAGGTTAAAATATACCTGAAAACAAATGAAAACAAAAAAACATCTTACCAAAATCTCTGGGATGCCATGAAAACAGTCCTAAGAGGGGAATCCATATCTCTACAGTCACACGTGAAGAAAATGGAAAGATCACAAGTTAACATAGCCTAGCAAATCACCTCAGGAAGCTGGAAAAGCAAGACCACCAAAACCCTAACTTCAGCAGAGGACTCCCGATCACCAAAATAAAAGCCCAAATTGGGGTTAGGTTTCAACATAATCAATTTCGAGAGGACACACATTCAGTCCACAACACTTTCCAGACCCTGGCCTGGGGCACACAGGAGGAAGGGCCTTTCTTTGATAATCAAAGTGCTTTCCTAAACTAAAGAGCAGCTCTTCCCGAGACGAATTTGCTACCTTCTGCTGCCACCGCGACCGTCTCTACCCCAAACACACAGATGCACAAATTTGAAAACAGCTGCAGACGGTTAATGTTTCTTTAAGAGTGATTTTTGTTTCCTTTTTTCCATCAGGCCTAGGGATAGAGTTAGAGTCAGAGATCAGGAAATAGCAAGATGGTGTATCAGACTAGAGGGCCTGAGCAAAATGCTAAACAGTGAACAAGAGGAATATGGAGAGACTTGAGAGAGGTTCACATAGGCCTTGCGTGCTGATGCGGTGCACGTTTCCAGACTGGAGATGGACCCCTAAGGGCCCGGGACTAATGCAGAAAGAACCAAGAGACCAATGCTTCCCAAACTTTACACCAGCAAGGACTCTTTTATTGTTTTGCTCCATAATCCATATAATATGAAACATTTCTGTCTAAAGAATAGGTAACATTTTAAAATAATTGATTCACCATTTTTATTAAAGATATAAATAGGCCAGGCGCAGTGGCTCAGCCTGTAACCCCAGCACTTTGGGAAGCCGTGGCAAGAGGACTGCCTGAGCCTGGGGGTTCGAGACTAACCTGGGCAACTTGGTGAGAACTCGTCTCCACAATACATCACACACAAAAAAACTAGCCGGGCTTGGTGGCATACGTCTGTAGTTCCAGCTACTTGGAAGGCTGAGGCAGAAGGATCACCTAAGCCCAGCAGGTCGAGGCTGCAGTGGCCATGAGTGTGCCACTGCACTCCAGCATGGGCAACAAAGAGTGAGACTCCAACTCAAAAAAAAAAAAGATATAAATATATCTACAAATCAGAGCTTCTAATTAGCATAGTATGATTATTTTTACCCAGTTGATTCCAAAGTGATTCAATTCCAACCCAAAGCAAAGAAGCAATGTTTTTACATGGTGTCAAGAACTATAAAGGATCTGAGATTTTACCACATTTACAAAGTGAGCCTGCCACAGTTCATGGCTTCCAGCAGAAGATTATAAGGCTCCTGGGTTGGAGACAAATGACATTATTGCTCACAGCAATCACTGTAGCCAGAGTATCCACATTTTATGGCGCTGGTTGTCTGTGTTCCAACTCCAACAGGCTGATGTGACAAGGGCCAAGTGACACCTGCCCACACAGTGGGTTGTGTTACAGGAGAGGAACCCTGAGGCTAGAGAACCAAAATCTTGTATAATGGAATGTGCCTCTTGGCCCAGAAAGAGAAACAATGTTGGTCTTCCAAAGCTGTTTGCTGTATACACATCTTTGTGAAAAACTAGTCCAGAACAAAGGCAGGTAGTGAGTTTAGCTCACATGACATTCAGAACTCTGAGACCCATGGAGACCTGCCTCCAAATAGAAGGTCTGTGTAGTCTTATCTCGGGAAACTATCATTTTGTTAATTCTTTTCCAAAACAGGCTGTCTTGGCTTTCCGTGGTTCCAAGTTAATAGAATCACATGCATATGAGAACCATGTCTTTGCTTCACACAGTTCCATGGTAACTTTACTGTCTTCATTAAAAATAGTTCATGGGTTGCTATTAATATCATCTAACATTAAGTGGTCTCATCTCGACCACCTAAGAATAGAGATAGAATTCCAGAAACTTGAAGCCCTTCGACTAGCTAGGAACGTTTCATTTGAAAGAAAGAAAAGTCAACTCAGATGGGCTTAAAGAATTAAGAATTGTAGCCAGGCTCAGTGGCTCAGCCTATAATCCCGCGCCTTTGGGAGACTGAGGTGAGTGGATTGCCTGAGCCCGCGGGTTTGAGACCCGCCTGGGCAGTGAGACCTCATCTCCACAATAAATCAAAAAATCAGCCGGGCGTGGTAGCGCATGCCTGTAATTACGGCTACTTGGAAGGCTGAGGCGGAAGGATCGCTGGAGCCCAGCAGGTCGAGGCTGCGGTGGCCGGGTGCGGCCACTGCACTCCAGTCTGGGCGCCAGAGTGAGACTCCAACTCAAAAAAAAAAAAAAAGAATTAAGAATTGTATTCATTCACATAATTGCTAAAGTCCAGAGGCAAGTTTTTCTTGGGGCTCAATAGTGTCACCCCAGTGAGATTTTTCCATCTCCCCTCTCTCTTTCTACTTCACTTAAGGGCAGCTTCAGTTGTAATCCAATGCAGCTACCAGCAACTCCCAGGTACTCATGCTTCCTTGTTTATATCCAGCAAAAGTAAGCATTTCTCTAGGTGGGCTTCAAAGAAGAGAAGGCGTTTCCATCCCAGAAGTCCTTAGCAAGCAGCTCCTTGAGCTTTCAGGATCAAACTTGCCCTTGTGCCAATACCTGAATCCATCACTCCGGTCAGGGGGATTTGATATGCTGGTTGGCTTAAACAGTCTAGAAGCTCATGACCTGGAGACTGAACAAGGTTCCTGAGGGTTCATGAGAGAGAAGAGTAGATGGCTAAGCAATATTTGAGATGATACCAAGAGGAGGGGCAATGCCTACAACTTCTGTTTACCGAGGTAGCTTCCTGTAAATTGACAGCTGTGTGTGGATCAGGGTTCCCAGGGTACACAGGGTCCTCTTCCCTAGTTGGTGTTGCATTTGATGGCCATTTAAGGGCACTACCTGCCAGTAACCACAGCTGCATTGTGTTCACGTGACCAAGGGTGGGGCTGCAATCCAACTTCCTTTAGGTGGTGGATTCGTTTCCTGTTGCTGCTGTAACAAATTACCACAATTCGGACCTTGAACAACTATTGTAATACAATCAGTGGCAGGAAACTATGGGGGGCGGGCAGGGAGGGGCAGGGAGGTGGGATTAACTGTAGTCGATATCTGTCTGGGGATAGGAGGGCACACTTCATCAACAAGGGTACCTACACAATGCATATTTGTATACCTAACCCTTAACTGTACCCCACAATTTTTTTTTTTTTTTTTTGAGTTGGAGTCTCACTCTGTCGCTGAAACTGGAGTGCAGTGGCCGCTCCCGACCACCGCAGCCTCGACCTGCTGGGCTCCGGCGATCCTTCCGCCTCAGCCTTCCGAGTAGCTGGAACTACAGGCCTGCGCTACCACGCCTGGCTAATTTTTTTGTTTTTTTTTGATTTATTGTAGAGATGAGGTCTCGTCAAGTTGCCCAGGCGGGTCTCGAACCCGCGGGCTCAGGCAATCCACTCACCTCAGCCTCCCAAAGTGGGGATTACAGACTGAGCCACCGAGCCCGGCTCTGTACCCCACAATTTTAAAATAAAAAATATGTATTAAAAAAAATTACCACAATTTTATGGCTTAAAATAACACAGACTTATCACGCTACGGTTCTGGAGGCCAAAACAGGTCTCATTTGGACTAAAACCAAGGTGTTGGTAGGACTGTGTTCTCTTCTAGACGCTCCAGAGCAGGGTCTGTTTTCTTCCCTTTTCCAGCCTCTAGAGGCTGCCTGCATTCCTTAGCTCACACCCCATGCCATATTCAAAGCCAGCAATAGTCAGGAGTATCTTTCTCATAGCACATCACCTTGAAACTCTTCTTGCTTTTCCCTCCCACTTATCGATCCTTGTGATTGCACTGGGCCCAGCCAGATAATCCAGGATCATCTCTCCATCGAAAGTCAGCTGATTAGCAACCCAAATCCCTTTGCCACGTAAGGTAACATCCTCACACGTCCCAGAGATGAGGATGTAGACGCCACTGGGGTCTCTACCACACGTGGGAAGAAAGCGATACTGAGTTTGGCTGGGTTTCCCACTGTGCAACTGGAAAGTTTTCTATTTACCTTTATAAATATATCATTTTTGTAGTTTATGTAATCACTCATGGTAGAGAAGCAAAAAAGCTACCTATTTAAATGTACTATGGGCCAGGCTCAGTAGCTCAGCCTGTAATCCCAGCACATTGGCAGGCCGAGGCGAGAGGATTGCCTGAGCCCACGGGTTCGAGACCCACCCGGGCAACTTGGCAAGACTGCGTCTCTACAATAAATCAAAAATTAGCCAGGCGTGGTAACGTGCACCTGTAGTTCCAGCTACTTGGAAGGCTGAGGCAGAAGGATCACAGGAACCCAGAAGGTCGAGGCTGGTGTGGCCATGAGTGTGCCACTGCACTCCAGCCTGAGAGACAGAGTGAGACTCCAACTCAAAAATAAAATAAAATAATTAAAATTTAAAAAATAAATGTACTGTGTTATTATTCTATGATGACTTACTTCAGAGTGCTAATTTTATTGCTTTTATTACACAACAATTATATGAACAAATTAGCCTTAGTAGTGAACAAAAATTGGGCACAACTGATAACAGTCTTGTCCAGACACAAATTCTAATATTTCAGTACACCATATGTAAATTTAATTCTTATTTACTTTTTTTTTTGAGTTGTAGTCTCACTCTGTCGCCCAGGCTAGAGTGCCGTGGCATGCTCATGGCCACTGCAGCCTCAACTTGCTGGGCTCAGGTGATTCTTCTGCCGCAGCCTTCTGAGTAGCTGGAACTGCAAGTGCACACTGCCATGCCTAGCTACTTTTTTTGGTTCATTGTAGAGATGAGGTCTGGCCTAGTTGCCTGGGCTGGTCTCGAATACCTGGGCTCAAGCAATCCTCTTGCCTCAGCCTCCCAAAGTGCTGGGATTGCAGGCTTGGACCACCATGCCCGGCCTCCTGTTTACTATTTTTAAGTATTTTCTCCTATGCTTTTAAGATATTTTTACAAAGCTCACTGTAGGTTGGGTTTTTATAGTTATTGTATAGATTACAACCCATCATTCCTTCATCTGAACCCACAAGAAAAATTTACAACTCAGCAACTACATTTTTTGCAGCGTCAGAAACACTACCGATTATAACACTTTCAAATGGTACGCAGTGTTCCCACATGAAGCAATTTACCCGAATTTTTCAGATTATCCACAGTTACTCCCTCTTGATACAACACAGCAGGGTGTACAATAAAGAAAAACTTCTAGGCAAGTGAGAACAAGTTCCTTAAATATAGCAAAACATGGGCTTTGCCTGACAGATATTTCTTTCTTGCTATTTTAATGTAATATAATAGATGAGAATGAGTTTTACTGATTCATGCCTCAAGACAGACTTTTATGATATACACCACCTATGAAAAGAGGAGCTCTCCCTCAGAGTCTGGCTAAGGGGATTCCCCAAGACCACACTCAGGCTCGTTGATTTACTAGAAGGACCCACAAGACTCAAAAGTTCACGGTTTGCTACAGCTAGAGGATAGAAATCAAGATCATCAAAGGTAAAAGGTGCTGGACACGGTAGCTCATACCCGTAATCCCGGCGCTTTGGGAGGCAGAGGTGAGAGGACTGCCTGAGCCCAGGGATTCGAGACCAGCCTGGCAACTTGGCGAGACCTCGTCTCTACAATAAATTAAAAAATTAACCTGGCATGGTGGTGTGCGCCTGTAGTTCCAGCTACTTGGAAGGCTGAGGCTGCAGTGGCCGTGAGCATGCCACTACACTCCAGCCTGGGCAACAGAGTGAGACTCCAATTTAAAAAAAAAAAAAAGATGCTAAGACTTTCATAGCTAGGAAGAAATAAATGCCTGGCTTCAAAGCTTCAAAGCACATGATGACTCTCACATGAGGGGCTGATGCAGCTGGTGACTTTAAGTTGATATCAGTGTTCACTTACCATTCTGAAAATCCCAAAGCCCTTAAGAGTTATGATAAATCTAGTCTGCTTGTGTTCTCTAAGTGGAATAACAAAGCCTGGATGACAGCACATCTGTTTGGAGCATGGTGTACTGAATATTTTAAGCCCACTGAAACTTACTGCTCAGAAAAGAAAGATTCCCTTTTAAAATATTATTGTTCATTGACAATGCACCTGGTTACCCAAGAGCTCTGATGGAGATGTACAAGGAGATTAATGTTGTTTTTATATCTGCTAACATAAAATCCATTCTGCAGCTTGTGGATCAAGGAGTGATTTTGACTTTCAAGTCTTATTACGTAAGAAAGAATATATTTTGCAAGGCTATAGCTGCCATAGACAGTGATTCCTCTGATGAATCTGGGCAAAGTAAATTGAAAACCTTCTGGAAAGGATTCACCATTCTAGTTGCCATTAAGAGCACTCATCGGTTGGGCGGTGGCTCACTCCTATAATCCCAGCCCTTTGGGAGGTGGAGGTGAGAGAATTTCCTGAAGCCACAGATTCGAGACCAACCCGGGCAACATGGAGAGACCTTGTCTCTACAATAAGTCAAGAAAAATTAGCTGGGCATGGTGGTACACACCCGTGGCTCCAGCTACTTGAAGGCTGAGGCGGAAAGATCACCACAGCCCAGCAGGTCGAGGCTGCGGTGGTTGTAAGCAAGCCACTGCACTCCAGCCTGGGCGATGGAGTGAGACTCCAACTCAAAAAAAAAGAAAGAAAGAAAATGCTACAGCCGCCCCTTCTGGTCCCAAATATGGCCAGAAGGATATCAAAGTCACCAATAATAATTTGGAGGTTGCCAAGGATTTATTTTAAAGTGTTTTCAAGTCTGACCGAGAACTCTGACGTTTAGAAATAGATAAGATGTGAATATTTAAAGTCATATTTTCTTTTCAGAAAAAAAAGAAAAAAGAAAATGCTACAGCCACCCAACCATCACAACCACCACGCTGATCAGTCAGTAGCCGTCGGCATCAAAGCTAGACCACCTATTAACAAAAAGATTATGACTTGTTGAAGGCTCACTCACATTTTTTTGCAGTAAAATACTTGCACTTAAACTATGTACATTGTTTTTAGATATAATGCTGTCGCATGCTTCGTAGATTACAGTATAGTACAAGCATAGCTTGTATATGCACCAGGAAACCAAAAAAATGTGTGTGACTCACTTTATTGCAAGATTTGTTTTATCACAGTAGTCGGTAACTAAACCCACAATATCTCCAAGATATGCTTCTATTCCAAGGGTTCAGAGGTTGTCTTTCAGGAGTTGGTCAAGGGCCAGTCCTCCTGAAGACAGATCTTTCTTTGGAGTGTGTTGGAATGTGCAGGGTTTGAGCAACCCAGGCCTGCTGAGTTAACCTTTTACTACATACTAGGAGATGATGATATATGAACTACATTGCATGGATTTTGTGAGGATTCAACAATCAGCTGCTTTAAAAGATGATAGGATATGTGCATGCCAAATAATCATAGCCGATTTCAAAGTATTAGAAAGTTAGAAATTCTATCACTCTCTCAAATAATCATTAAATTATGAAACAAATGAATAGATATCTAAGGAGGTGGATTTGGAGTGATCTGCACAGCCCACCCAGAACTGTCAGGGTTGGCCGAAAATGGGGCCCAGGCCGGGCACGGTGGTCAACGCCTATAATCCTAGCACTTTGGGAGGCTGAGGTGAGAGGACTTCCTGAGCCCACAGGTTCGAGACCAGCCTGGGCAACTTGGTGGGACCTCATCTCTACAATAAATAAAAAAATGAGCCAGGCATGATGGAGCATACCTGTAGTTCCAGCTATTTGGAAGTCTGAGGCAGAAGGATCACCGGAGCCCAGCAGGTCAAGGCTGCGGTGGCCAGGAGTGTGCACTGCCCTCCAGCCTGAGTGACAGGCTGCCACCTGTCAGTCTTAAAATGGAGATTGGTTGTGTTTGTAGTAGATCCTCTTCCAAGGAAGCCAGGAAAATATGGGCAAGATAGATTGTATACGGCTCCTAGAAATGTTACATATTTTTACCAATCTGAAGATATAATGCCCATCAGCGTCATGATGAAAGCTGGGCCCCATTTTCTTAGCAAGAGAGGCAGAGAGGAGACTTGGATGCGCATTATTTCAGGAGCATCATCCTTTTCTTATCATTTGACTTCAACTCAAAAAAAAAGAAAAAGAAACTGGGGCCCAGCTTTCACCATGATGCTGATGGGTATTATATCTTTAGGTTGGTAAAAATATGTAACATTTCTAGGAGCCATATAAAATCTATCTTGCCCATATTTTCCTGGCCTCCTTGGAAGAGGATCTACTACAAACACAGCCAATCTCCATTTTAAGCCTGAAAAAAACATTTTCAAAATTGTATTAACATCTGCCCACATTATATATTATCCTCTATCCTCCTGATTTTTTTTTCTCTTCCACCTCAGCCTTCCAAGTAGCTGGGACTATAGGCACACATCATCATGCCCCACTAATTATTTATTGTACAGATGAGGTCCCTCCAAGTTATCCAGCCTGGTCTCATGCCAGTGGGCTCGGGCAATCCTCTCACCTCGGCTTCCCAAAGTGCTGGGATTATAGGTGTGAGCCGCTATGCCCGGCCTATCCCCCCTAATTTAATCCCCACCGCTGCCACAATTTACATCTGCAACAGACTTAGCAAGAGAGGCAGAAAGGAGACTTTTGATGCACATTATTTCAAGAGCATCACCCTTTCCTTATCATTTTTGTATTGGTCCGCTCAGGCTGCTGTAACAAAACACCACAATCGGAGAGGCTTAACCACAGGAATTTATTTTATCACAGTTCTGCAAGCTGGATGTCTAAGATCAAGGTGCAAGCATGTCTGATTGCTCCTGAGGCCTCTGTCCTTGGCTTGCAGGTGGCCGCCTTCTCACCATGCCCTCATACGATTTTCCTCTGTTCACATGCATCCCTGGTGTTTCTTTCTCTTATGTAAGACACTGGTTCTGTGAGATCAGTGTCCCACCCTCAGTCACCGACCTTAATTGCATCTTCAAAGCTCGGATCTTTAAATATGGCCACATTGAGAGTTAGGTCTTTAACATATGAATGTTGAAGGAATTCAGTTCTACTTATACTACCACTCTTCATGGTATCTCATACCTGACAACATCAGCAGCAGCAACAACATTATTATATGAAGGCTTACTAAGGGCCAGGCACTGTGCTATCTACTTTATATGAATTCGTGCATTGAATACTCGTGCAGGGAGCCAATTCACAGCACCTCTCTTCTATCCTCTTGGTCTAAACCAGGGGTTGGCTATTTTTGTTTCTATAAAGGGCACAGATAGTAAAAGTGTTAGGTGATGCAGGTCATGTTGTCAACTGTAATAATAATTGAACTCTGTCTTGTAACATAAAAGTAGTTATAGACAATATGGAAACAAATGAATACGGCCGTGTGCTAATAAAATTTTATTCTAGCACATTGAAGTTTGAAATTCATGTCGAGCCGGGCTCGGTGGCTCAGCCTGTAATCCCGCGCCTTTGGGAGGCTGAGGTGAGTGGATTGCCTGAGCCTGTGGGTTCAAGACCCGCCTGGGCAGCAAGACCTCATCTCTACAATAAAAAAAAAAATCAGCCAGGCGTGGTAGCACCTGCCTGTAATTCCGGCTACTGGGAAGGCTGAGGAGGAAGGATCGCCGGAGCCCAGCAGGTCGAGGCTGCGGTGGCCGGGAGCGGCCACTGCACTCCAGTCTGGGCGACAGAGTGAGACTCCAACTCAAAAAAAAAGAAATTCATGTCGTTTTCATGTGTCATAAAATATTGTTCTTTTGATTTTTTTCAACTATTTAAAAATGTAAAATATATTCTTGCCTCTTGAGCTGAATCCACGTTGGACTAGCAGGCCATTATTCACCTGATCTAAACCAATTGAGAAAGAAAAGATTAAGGCAAAGGGAATAGTAAAATATCACCTTTAACAGTGGTAAAGCCAGGCATGGTGGCTCACACCTGTAATCCCAACAATTTGGGAGGTAGAGGCGAGAGGATTGCCTGAGCCCAGGGGTTCAAGACCAGTCTGGGCAACTTGGTGAGACCTCATTTCTATAGTAAATCAAAAAATTAGCCAGGCGTGATGGCACACCCCTGCAGTTCCAGCTACTTGGAAGGCTGAGGCAGAAGAACCTCCTGAGCCCAGCAGGTCGAAGTTGCGGTGGCCATGAGCGTGCCACTGCCCTCCAGCCTGGGTGACAGAGGGAGCCTTCGACTCAAAAAAAAAAAATTGGTAAAGTCAACATGGAGAATGTGTGCAAGGAAACACCCGAATTAGAGAGATTTACACACCAATCCAGGCAATTCTGAACCCTGGGCTTCCCTGAGTAATGGCAGGCCTCGTTTTAATTTACAGCATAAACCAGGCACAGTGGCTCACCTGTAATCCCAACACTTTGGGAGGCTAAGGCAAGAGGATTGCCTGAAATCAGGGGCTCAAGACCAGCCTGGGCAACTGAGCGAGACCTCGTCTCTACAAGAAATCAGAAAACTAACCGGGATGGTGGCATGCACCTGTAGTTCCAGTTACTTGGAAGGCTGAGGTGGAGGGATCACCTGAGACCAGCAGGTCAAGGCTGCGGTAGCCATGAGCATGCCACTACACTTCCAGTCTGGGTGACAGAGTGAGACTCCAACTCGGAAAAAAAAAAAATTGACAGTGTGGAGAGATAGAACAGAATGTGTACTTCTTGAAGGGAGCTGGGACTGAGTTACACGTGTCCGATTTCTCCTCCCAAATTCATCAAAGTCTGAGTAACACTGAGTAACAGAGAAAGTCAAAAACATTATGCTAGTGGAGGTCCCCTCATCAGCAAGATCAAGAGGTCGCCTTCTTCTCTCTCACCAATACTTCACAACAATCCCATCAGGCAGGAAATACATTTATCTATTTTTTGCGGATGGGGAAACTAAGGCACAGAGAGGCTGAATCACAACTCAGACTCAAACCCAGGAGTCTGGCTCAGAGTCCAAATTCTTTGCTGTTGTTGTTGCAGGTGCACTTGTAAATCACTCATCATGAAATGGGCAAAAGAGCCCATATTCCTAACCACCCGCCATTGGCTTTTCATATCTTTCTCCACCAACCAGTATCCATATATCAGAATGCTCAAGCATGCCGACTATAGAAAACGGACAAGAAAAGGATATTTTGTTCCCTTTCTCCTGGCTTATAACCGGCCTCAAGCAAAAGGGAAATGCAGATATCTATCTCCTGCTTCCTTCTCCCCTTCAATGTTGAAGAGCAATTCATCATAAAGGCTTCTCATCTAAACTTAGATAATAAAATGCAGTGCCAGAAAAAAATCACTCAAGGCAATAGACTAAGAGAAGAGAGAAATATTCACTCTGTCTGGGGAAAAAAAATAACTTCACCTTTAATGCACTCACATTAACTTAGTATAATTTTATGAATGCCTATAAGTTAAAGCAAAATGTTTCATAGAATAACACCCTTCGTTACTTCTTTATGGTACTCAAAATGCTTTTACGTACATTTGGTTGCTGTGAGGAAGGCAGGCAAGAAATTGATATCGTCACTTTACAGAAGAAGAAACTGAGGCTTAGTACATCTCGTCACAGATCACATGGAAAACAGCAGCACTAAGACTAGACACTGTGTTCTTCTCATCCCTCAGATACTCAGCACATCTCTCACAAATAAAAAGTAAAATTATTCAGCATAAGAGCTCCAACTTTCTAGCCCATTCTATATACTCAATAAATGGGAGCGCCAGGAAAATATTAAAGTTAAACTGCAGCTGTGAATTCTGTGAGTAAATAGATTTTAAAACATGTACCTTCGAGACCAGCCCGGACAACTTGGTGATCTCTACAATAAATGAAAAAAAATTAGCTGGGCGCGGTAGTGCACACCTATAGTTCCAGCTACTTGGAAGGCTAGGCAGAGGGATCACATGGGCCCAGCAGGTCCACGCTGGGGTGACAGTGAGCCTGCGTGCCACTGCACTCCAGTCTGGGCGACAGAGAGAGATTCCAACTCAAAAAAAAAAAAAAAAGGTACTTCTCAATATAAAATGCTGACAATTAAATTTTATATGGAAAAAGTAAGATAAAAAGTCATATATGCTATAATTACATTTATTTAAAAATACACTCATTTTTATCTTCTCCAAATCTCCAAAATCGCCTCCAAATTTTCTATGCAGAAATTGTGTTTAAAATCTAAAAAAGAAAAATCTTATTATTTAAAGTTTTAAAATATGACCAACCAGGTGCAGCGGCATGTGCCTGCAGTCCCAGCTACTCATGAGATTAAGGCTGAAGGATGGCTTAAGTCCAAGAGCTCTAGGCTATAGTGCACTATGCCAACTGAGTGTCCACACTAAACTTGGCATCAATATGGTGACCCCCAGGAGGAGGGGACTACCAGGTTGCCTACAGAGGAGTGAACCAGCCCAGATCAGAAACAAAGCAGGTCAAAACACCTGTACTGCTCAGTAATGGGATCGTGCCTGTGAATAGCCACTGCACTCCAGGCTGGGCAACAGAGCAAAACCTTATCTCTAAAAAAATAAAAAATAAATAAAATTATGACCATAGACTTCATCAATCTAAAAACCTATATGAAGATAAACATTCTTTTAAATGCATGGTCATAAGTAACAAAATGACATCTCCAGGGATCAAAAATGAAGATTTAAAAAAAAAAAAAAAACAGAACCCAAACTTTCTAGTGAGATTTACCAGTCTGAGAAAATTTAATACAGTAAGAAAAAGGAAACAATATCCTGGGCTGAATCCAGTGGAGAGTTAGAAGGAAGATCCCATAAAAAATAAGGATGCTACAGTTTCAACTAAATATTAAGAGACTTTATTCATTTTATATATTCTTGTAATCAATAAGGTATACACGTTGGGTACCTATTTCTGATACTTGTTTCTACTGGCTCTTGGTTCTTCTTGTGGAATTTAGATCGTGAGTTCACCTTAACAAGGCTTATTCTACAAAAAAATCTTGAGGAAAGGACTTCCCCAGGGAAAATGAATAGCCCATGAGAACAAATTATATAGATCCTGATAGAGGTTGCTATACAAAAACCAGCAAACTTCACCCTACAGTGAAACCCATAGGTCAAAAAACCATACCTATGCAGTCCAAGTGTCCAGTCAGCTCCTGTGTGCCACACTTTAAATAAGAATAGTCTGCCCAAGCCGGGCTCGGTGGCTCAGCCTGTAATCCCGCGCCTTTGGGAGGCTGAGGTGAGTGGATGGCCTGAGCCCGCGGGTTCGAGACCCGCCTGGGCAGTGAGACCTCATCTCTACAATAAATTAAAAAAATCAGCTGGGCGTGGTAGCGCATGCCTGTAATTCCGGCTACTTGGAAGGCTGAGGCGGAAGGATCGCCGGAGCCCAGCAGGTCGAGGCTGCGGTGGCCGGGAGCGGCCACTGCACTCCAGTCTGGGTGACAGAGTGAGACTCCAACTCAAAAAAAAAAAAAAAAAAGAATAGTCTCCCCCTTGTCCCGGTCCCCCCCACCCAGGTTCCCTCAGCCCAGTCTGGTCCAGTCCAGTTCCTGGGAGAATAAAGTCCATGTACAAAGAGGAGCTTCCATTCGAGAAGCGCCGCTCTGAGGGTGAGAAGATCCGAAAGAAATACCCAGACCAAAGACGTGAACTTGACAAAGGGTGCTGGATTTCAAATCACGTCCTCTTGATATAAGCTCTATTTTCTGAACGGAAACCCATTTTCATGGTCATTTTTAAAAATTCAGTAGGTTTCTGGGTATCGTAAAGATGTTGACTACAGATATAACTGTGCAAATTTCAGTGTTTTATTTTGAGATGAGAGTTTTGTTATAGTTTATAAGAGATATTTTCCTATTCAGACCTCAGGGCTATTTTGGGACCTTCAAATAAATGTGAAGCCCAGCAGCTTCAATTTTTGATATTCAAAAGGCAAATAATCTTTCAGTTAAATAGAATGTTGTATTATTCACATTCCCTTTTTACTTCTAACAAACACTGTACCTAATGTTTTAAAAGTACAGAAAAGAGATGTAGTATAAAATGGGGGAACTGTGGGTAAATAATTAAAAATCATTTGCAAAATAAACTTCTTATGGGAAAGAAAGAGAGAGAGAGAGAGTGAGAGAGAGAGAGAAAGAGAGAGAGAGACAGAGAGAAAGAGAGTCAGAGAGAGAGAGAAAGAAAGAGAGAGAGAGAGAAAGAAAGGAAGAAAGGAAAGAGGAAGAAAGGAAAGAAAGAAAAGGAAGGAAGGAAGGAAAGAAAGAAAGAAGAAAGAAAGACCCAGACACGGTCCTGGTGATAGTATAAAAGGCTCCCAAAACTCGGATAGGAGACCTGGACAAAAAGAAATACCTGGTGACTTCTGATCTTATGGTTGATCAGTTCTACTTCTTGATCCAGATGCGAATTCATCTTGGAGCTGAGAATGCCTTGCTTTTCTCTGTCAACAATGTCATCCCACCTACCAGTGCCACACGGGTCAGCTGTACCAGGAACACCACGAAGAAGACTTCTTTCTGTGCGTTGCCTGCAGCAATGAAAGTGTCTATGGTCTGTGCAACTGCTGGCCCTGAGGTGGAGGGGGGTGGTCTTATTCTACCAAGAGAGAGGTGGCCCCTTCCTTGACCTCCTCCTCATCCTCCTTCAGGCTCAAACGCCACCTCCTTTCTTCAGGACCCGCACTTCCGAACGTTTCAGGCTTTCTCTCTAGCTCGTCTTAGCAGGAAGGGTGGTGGTGGGGATGGCATCTTGTACCTTTCCTTTCTCCTTTCTTCTCCTTTCTCTGCCTACCTTTTCCACTCTGCTTTAGACCTCTTGATGGTGCATCTCTGTTACACCCAGGGATTGTTTTGGATTCCGTTCCCTGTCTAACTGCCCAAGAGGCTCAGAACCCTAGCAGCCCCTTCCTTTCACTCCATTCTTTGCGGGGGGTAGTCAGAAGGGACTGAAATTGGGAAAAGAAGGTAGGAGTCACCATCAGTAAAGAGGAAACCGCCGGCTCAGTGGCTCGGCCTGTCATCCCAGCACTTTGGGAGGCCAAGGTGAGAGGATTGTCTGAGCTCAGGGGTTCAAGACCAGCCCTGGCAACTTGGCGAGATCTCGTCTCTACAATAAATCATGAAAGTTAGCCGGGCATGGCAGTGCGTGCCTGTAGGTCCGACCACTTGGAAGGCTGAGGCGGAAGGATCGTTGGAGCCCAGCAGGTCAAGGCTGCGGTGGCCGGGAGCATGCCACTGCACTCCAGTCTGGGCGACAGAGTGAGAGTCCAACTCAAAAATAAAGAAAGAAAGAAAGAGGAAACCACCAAGCTGAACTTAAATAAATAAATGATAGCCAAGGAGAACCTATCATTTGTGGAAGTTTCTACCATGCCAAAAAAACAAAGCAAGACAAAAACAGATCAAAGGAATTTAGGAAGAACTAAAACAATATAGATGGGTGGAAGCAATTTTTCAGGAGAGAAGATGATATACGGGGTCTGACAATTAAATTCACGAATTCATCCTAGAAAATGTGCTGCATACCTCCTTGCTGAATATCACTGCGGTCACCTTTGATGTATTCCCCTGGGGAAGCTATACTCTGACGCCAGCTAGTCCACCCATCGAAGCAATTTTGGAACTCTTTTTCTGGAACGGCCATCAGAGCTGCTGTTGTAGTACCCTTGACATCATGAGTGTCATCCAATGTCTTCCTTTCAATATTTCCTTTATCTGCCGGGCTCGGTGGCTCAGCCTATAATCCCAGCACTTTGGGAGGCTGAGGTGAGTGGATTGCCTGAGCCCGCGGGTTCGAGACCCACCTGGGCAACTTGGTGAGACCTCATCGCTACAATAAAACCAAAAATTAGCCAGGCGTGGTAGTGCACGCCTGTAGTTCCAGCTACTCGGAAGGCTGAGGCGGAAGGATCACCGGAGCCCAGCAGGCGAGGCTGTGGTGGCCGGGAGCGGCCCCTGCACTCCAGTCTGGGCGACAGATGAGACTCCAACTCAAAAAAAAAAGATTTTCCTGACTGTTTCTCTATCGATGTTTATTTGATCTGCTATGCTTCTCACAGTCAACCGACGAAATTTTTACAATGTTTTCATCAGTTCTGCTTGCAACTGGTCATCCTAACTTCTCTTCATCAGTGACACTTTTTCTCTCCTCAAAAAAATGTTTAATCCATTTGTACACTGACGTTTTCTTCATGGCATTAGCTCCACAGCTTGAACTCGCATGTCCCCGACTTCACTTCCACTCTTGCCAAGTTTAACAAGAAATGTAATGTTTGTACATTGCTCTGATTCAAGCTCCAACATTCTTGCAATGCCACACAAAATATGCAACAACAATAATGAATGCCACTCAGCAAGACACCACCACACGTTGACACAAACACAAACAAGGTTATAAAACCTTACTGAGTTGTTTGTACAGTGCTGCCAATGGAAACGTGTAGTGGCAAGTTCACCAACTTAATTATCAGACCTTCTATTGCAGAAGAATAGTCTTTAAAGTAAATACACTTAATGATTGAGGACAAAAAAAAAAAATGAGCTCTTCAAATTAAAAATAAGGCCGGGCACTTTGGGAGGTCGAGGCAAGTAGATTGCCTGAGCCCAGGGGATCGAGACCAGCCTGGGAAACTGGGCAAGACCTTGTCTCTACAATAAATAAAGCAAACTAGTCGGGCATGGTGGTGCACACCTGTAGTCCCAGCTACTTGGAAGACTGAGGCAGAAGGACCGGCAGAGCCCAGCAGGTAGAGGCTGCAGTGACCATGAGCATGCCACTGCACTCCAGCCTGGGTGACACAGACTCCAACTAAAAATATATATATATACATTAAAAATATGAGCCAGGCATGGTGACACACCTGTAATCTCAGCACTTTGGGAGGGAGAGGTGAAAGGATTGCCTGCACTCAGGGGTTCAAGACCAGCCAGGGCAACTTGGCGAGACCTCATCTCTACAACAAATCAAAGTTAGGTGTGGTGGCACGTACGTGTAGTTCCAGCTACTTGGAAGGCTGAGGTGGAAGATTCACCTTGGCCCAGCAAGTCAAGGCTGCAGTGGCTGTGAGTGTGGGCAACAGAGTGAGACTCCAATTTAAAAAAAAAAAAATTTAGGCCAGGCTTGGTGGCTCAGACTGTAATCCCAGCACTTTGGGAGGCCAAAGCGAGTGGATTGCCTGAGCCCACGAGTTCGAGACTGTTCGGGCAACTTGGTGAGACCTCGTCTCTACAATAAAGCAAAAATTAGCCGGGTGTGGTGGCACACACCTGTAGTTCCAGCTACTTGGAAGGCTGAGGCAGAAGGATTGCCAGAGCCCAGCAGGTCGAGGCTGTGGTGACCGGAAGCATGCTACTGCACTCCAGTCTGGGCAACAGAATGAGACCCCAACTCAAAAAGAATTAAAAAATATGACAGCAGTCATTTTAAAAGTTCAACCAAGGGGTTAGAGAGTAGATTTGAGATAATCTTCCAAAATGTAGACTCAAAAGACAAATATGGGCTGTGATCCCAACACTTTGCAAGGGAGGATCACTTGAGGCCAGGAGTTCGAGACCAGCCTGGGCAACATAGCAAGATCCAATCTTTGTAAAGTTTAAAATAAATTGGCCAGGCCTAATGACAGACACCTGTAGTCCTAGCTACTTGGGAGGCTGAGATAGGAGGATTACTTGAGACCAGGAGTTCAAGGTTTCAGTGAACTATGATTGGGCTACTGCATTCCAGCTTTGGTGACAAAGCAGGACCCTGTGTCTAAAAAAATAAGAAAATTAAAGGAACAATCCAAAAGGTCAAAGTAAATAATTCCAGAAAAAGTAGAGTGACAAAATGAAAGGGAAAAAATTATCAAATATATAATTCAAGAAAAATTTCCCAAATGAAAAAACACGAGTCTCCAGGTTTAAAACAGCCCATCAAGTAAAGAAAACAATGAATCTATTTTATAAAAGTTATGTCCAAGCCAGGCTCAGTGGCTCAGCCTGTTATCCCGCGCCTTGGGAGGCTGAGGTGAGTGGATTGCCTGAGCCCACAGGTTCGAGACCCGCCTGGGCAACTTGGCGAGACCTCATCTCTACAATAAATCAAAAATCAGCTGGGCATGGTAGCACGCACCTGTAATTCCGGCTACAAGGAAGGCTGAGGTGGAAGGATCGCCGGAGCCCAGCAGGTCAAGGCTGCGGTGGCTGGTAGTGGCCACTGCACACCAGTCTGGGACAGAGTGAGACTCCAACTCAAAAAAAAAAAAAAAAAGTTATGTCAAGGTACATCATCACAGAAATTTCAGGAAATCATAGGTAAGGATTAGTTTATAAAATCTTCCAGAGGAGCAAAGAGAAGTTCATTGGAAGAGAGGAAGGAAACAAGAAAGAGAATGACATTAGACTGTTTAATATCAATTCTACAATGGAGGAATGTCTTTAACATGATTTGAGAAAATTGTTTCAAACACTACGTTCAATACCCACCCAAACTATCAATCTAGCTGGGCACAATGGCTGACGCCTGAAA
Organism: Carlito syrichta; assembly: GCF_000164805.1. Classification (NCBI taxonomy): domain Eukaryota; kingdom Metazoa; phylum Chordata; class Mammalia; order Primates; family Tarsiidae; genus Carlito; species Carlito syrichta. The sequence continues at coordinate 285,129 of NW_007258424.1, forward strand.
TCCCAGCACTTCTGGGAGGCTGAGCCCAGGGGTTGGAGACCAGCCTGGGCAATTTGGTGAGACCTCAGCTCTATAATAAATTTAAAAATTAGGCTGGGCTTGGTGGCTCAACCTGTCACCCCAGCACTTTGGGAGGCTGAGGCAAGTGGATTGCCTGAGCCTGCAGGTTTGATACCAGCCCAGGCAACTTGGTAAGTCCTTGTCTCTCCAATAAATCAAAAATTAGCTGGGCATGGTACCACGTGCCTGTCTTTCTGGCTACTTGGAAGGCTGAGGCAGAAAGATTGCCAGGGCCCAGCAGGTCAATGATGGAGTGGCCGTGAGTGTACCATGGCACTCTAGCCTGGGTGACAGAGTGAGACTCCGACTCAAAAAAAAATAAATAAATTAGCCGGTCATGGTGGCACACCCCTGTAGTTCCAGCTACTCAGAAGGCTGAGGCAGAAGGGTTACCTGAGCCCAGCAAGTCAAGGCTGCAGTAGCTGTGAGTGCCACTGCCCTCCAGCCTGGGCGACAGAGTGAGACTCTGATTCAACAACAACAGCAATGACAAAAAATGAGGATAAATAAATAATATTCTCAGAGATACAGATCCTCAAAGAATTTTTCTTCCCATGTACTGCTCAGAAGACATCGATTTCTGGCAGAATTATGATATCAAAATGAGAAAGAAAGAAAGACCCCAGGAAAGAAGTGAGCCAACAGAGAAATAATGAAATTCTCCGACGATAAAGACAATTCTCCAGATGACAGTTATGCAGCAAACACTGGAAGCACATAGCACAGCTGGGAACTAGTGGAAAAGGGTCCCCAAAAGAAAAAAAAATGAATTTAATGGAATACAGTTTACTTGAGATATAATTCATGTACCATGAAATTCATTAACCCTGTCGCTCAGGCCGGGGTGCAGTGGCACGCTCCCAGCCACCGCAGCCTCGACCTGCTGGACTCAGGTAATCCTTCCACCTCAGCCTTCCAAGGAGCTGGAACTACAAGCATGCGCCAACAAGTCTGCTAATTTTTTGGTTTATTGTAGAGATGAGGCCTCTCCAAGTTGCTTCGGTTGGTCTCGCCCCCGTGGGCTCAGGCAATCCTCTCACCTCCACCCCCCAAAGTGGAAATTCAACTTTTTTAAGTACAAAGTTTACTCAGTTTTAGTATGCTCACAAGGTTGTGCAACTGTCATCACTATCTAATTCCAGACAACTGTTATTTCCCCCAAAATAAACCCATACACGCTAGTAGCCTGTTTCCGTTTCTTCTTCTTCTCAGCCCCTGACAACGACTAACCACTAATCTACTTTCAGTTTCTGTGGATTTGCATAATCTAGGAGAGATATAGGTATATGTGTATTTTTTGTGTTTTTATATATTTATGTATAAAATATACACATATTTATGTGTTTTTAAGGTTTATCCATGCTGTAGTAGACATCGGTATTTCAACTCTTTGCATGGTTGAAAGATATTCTAGAGTGGATTCACCACTTTTTGTCCATTTTGATGAACATTTGGTTTATTTCCACTTTTGTGCTAAATAATGCTGCTATGAACATGTATGCACAAGTTTTTATTTTTCTTAATTTGGAGTCTCACTCTGTTGCCCAGGCTGGAGTGCAGTGATACACTCACGGCCACCGCAGCCTCGACCTGCTGGGCTCCGGCAATCCATCCGCCTCAGCCTTCCAAGTAGCTGGAACTACAGGCACATGCCGCCACGCCCAGCTAATTTTTTGATTTATTGTAGAGACAAGGTCTCGCCAATTTGCCCAGGCTGGTCTCGAGCCCGTGGGCCCAGGCAATCCTCTCACCTCGGCCTCCCAAAGTGCTGGGGTTATAGGTGTGAGCCACCACAGTAGCCTTATGTACAAGTTTTTGTGTGAGCTTATGTTTTCAGTCTTTTGAATATTAGAGAATGTATCTTGCATTTGACCAGCATGGTGTCTCATGCCTATAATCTCAGCTGAGGCAAGAGGATTGCCTAAATGCAGGAGTTCAATATCAGCCTGGGCAACATGTCAAGTCCTCGTCTCTACAATAAATCAGAAAATTAGTCAGGTGTGGTGGCATGCACCTGTAGTCCCAGCTACTCGAAAGGTTGAGACAGAAGGATAGCCTGAGCCCAGCAGGTCAAGGCTGTGGTAGCCACGATGGTGATACTGCACTCAAGCCTGGGTGACAGTGACTCTGACCTCAAAAAAACAAAAAGAAAATCCATCTTGTATCATATGTGCTAAACAGAAAAGTCTGTGAATGAGGAAATGGTAAGTGCTTAGAAAACTAAGCAAAAAAAGAAATAAAGGAAACTATTATTAATTCCAAACGAAAACAAAAGCTATTCACAATGTACTACATGGTTTTAGCAACAAATAACATAGCATGATAGCGTAAACACTAAATATTTACGTGAGTAAAATTATAACTACTTTAGGAGGAAGAGGAGTGTGTGTGTGTGTGTGTGTGTGTGTGTGTGTGTGTGTGTGTGTGTAATGGGAAGCCAGAAAGGAGGCTACTAAAATATGTAACACACCTATTAATAATCAGTAGAGGCTGGGAGCAGTGACTCATGCCTGTGATATCAGCACTTAGGGAGGCCAAGGCGAGAGTATTGCCTAAGCCCAGGAGTTTGAGACCAGCCTGGGCAACATGACAAGACCTCATCTCTATAATAAATCAAAAACTTAGCCAGGTGTGGTGGCACACACCTGTAGTCCCAACTACCCAGAGCCTGAGGTGGAAGAATTGCCTGAGCCCAGGAGATCAAGACTTCAGTGAGCTGTGATTCAGCCACCGAACTCCAGCCTGGGTGATAGAGTGAGACTCCAACTCAGAAAAAAAAATTCAAAAAGACTCACATTATTAGTTTTCTGTGGTGATTAACAAATTGCCGCACATCGAGAGGCTTGAAACAGACACACTTATTATCTCACAGTTTCTGTGGGTCGGGAGTGTGGACATAGCTTAGCTGGAACCTGTACTCAGGGGTTCACAAGGCTGCAAGCCAGTGTCACTGGGCCATGCTCCTTCCTGAGCCCATGGTCCTCTTCTGAGCTTTGGTTGTTGGCAGATTGCATGTCCCTTGCAGCTGCAGGATTGAGACCCTGAACTCCTGCGGGGCTGTTCCTGCCATGTGGTCAACAATTCACAACACACAGTTTACTTCTAGGCCAGCAGGAGCATCTGTCTCTCTCTCCAGTTGGCTAAGATGGAGTCCTATGTTACGTCTTATAAGCATGGGACTGACACCTCAGCATCTTTGCCATGCTCTGTTGACAAGATGCAAGTCCCAGTACCTCCTGCACTTGAAGAGAAAGGATTGCAAAAGGCATACAGGAGGAGGGATGAAACAGGTCGCCACACTCACTGATAATAGAATAAAACATGATGGGACTTAGAAAATCAAACAAAACCAATCAATATCATTACTAACAAGATGTAGCAAAAGTGGTTATTGGAGGGAAGTTTATAGCCCCAAAATGCTTGTATTTGGAAAGAGTAATGACTGAAAACATAATAAATATACAATATAAGAAGTTAGTCCGGGCTTGGTGGCTTAGCCTGTAATCCCACGCCTTTGGGAGGCTGAGGTGAGTGGATGGCCTGAGTCTACGGGTTTGAGACCCGCCTGGACAGCGAGACCTCATCTCTACAATAAAAAAAAAAAAAATCAGCCGGGCGTGGTAGCGCGTGCCTGTAATTGCAGCTACTCAGAAGGCAGAGGCGGAAGGATCGCCGGAGCCCAGCAGGCGAGGCTGCGGTGGCCGGGAGCAGCCACTGCACTCCAGTCTAGGCGACAGAGTGAGATTCCAACTCAAAAAAAAAAAAAAAAAAAAAAAAGGAAGTTAGAGGCCAGGCTCGGTGACTCAGCCTGTAATCCCGGCACTTTCGGAGGCCAAGGTGAGAGAATTGTCTGAGCCCACGGTTTCAAGACCAGCCTGGGAAAACTGGGGAGACCTCATCTCTACCATTAGTCAAAAAATTAGCCAGGCGTGGTGGCGCGTGCCTGTAGTTCCGGCTACTTGGAAGGCTGAGGCAGAAGGATCGCCGGAGCCCAGCAGGTCGACGCTGGGGTGGCCGTGAGCATGCTACTGCACTCCAGTCTGGGTGGCGGAGTGAGACTCCAACTCAAAAAACAAAAACAAAAACAAACTAATATAATGTAAATGCTGTATAAATAGCTCTTATACTATATTTTTTATTTGTATTATTGTGTTGTATTGCTATTTCGTTGTTGTTATTTTCACATATTTTCAATCCATGGTTGGTGGAATCCATGGATGCAGAATTCACAGATATGGATAGCCAACTCTATTCACAAAAACACCATCAGACCCAGGTGATTTTATACATTCATTTTCCCCAAAAATTCAAGGGACAAATAATCCATAATTTTATACAGATGACTGTAGAGGATAGAAAATGAGAGGCTTCCCTGCCCCATTTTATCGGGCCATTATAACCTTGGTACCAGCCAGCAAGAATGCTATGAGAAGAGACAGTTGATATTGAAAAAGTTCATGACCACAGATGCAGAAGACCTAAATAAGCTACTAGTAAACTGAACCTAGGATCATTAGTGACCTGCTTAGATTTATTCCATAAATTAAGAAGAAAATCTATTCATATGGCTACCATATTAATAGAAATTCAAGAAAATTATAGAAATTATATCATAAAATTTTAACTCTACTATTATTCATTTATTAACTGATTAAAGGAGAAAAAATCATCTCAAATGTGCACAAAAAGCATCAGGTTATATAAGACACTGATACCCAACCTTTTTGGCCTCAGGAACTGGCTTCGTGGAAGACAATTTTTCCATGAACTAGAGGGGAGAGGGATTGTTTCTGGATGATTCAAGTCCATGACATTTATTGTGCACTTTATTTCTATTATGATTATACTGTAATACATAATGAAATAATTATACGACTCGCCATTTTAAAAATGAGGCATGGGCCAGGTGTGATGGCTCACGCCTATAATCTCAGCACTTTGGGAGACTGAGGTAAGAGGACAGCCTGAGCTCAAGGGTTCGAGATCCTTGGGCAACTTGGCGAGACCTCATCTCTACAATAAATCAAAAAATTAACTGGGCGTGGTGGGTCATGCCTGTAGTTCCAGCTACTTGGAAGGCTGAGGTGGAAGGATCACCTGAACCTAGTAGGTCGAGGCTGCAGTGTCTGTGAGCGTGCCACTGCACTCCAGCCTGGGTGACAGAGTGAGACTCCGACTTTAAAAAAAAAAGCCATGATGAAAGTGGTAAATAAAATAATGAGTGGGCCACGTGCAGACTAAAATAAGTGTTGGATTCTGACTTAAAACCTGCCAGTAGACAAAGCCGTACAATTGAAGTTTGGCAGCTCACTTGCCACTCACCGATAGGGTTTTGATATGAATCTGCAAGCAATTGATTTATTATGGTCTCTGTGCAGTCAAACCTCACTGCTAATGTTCATCTGTATTTGCAGCCATTCCCCAGCACTAGCATCACTGCCTGAGCCCTCCCTCAGATCACCAGGCATTAGATTTTCATAAGGAGCGTGCAACCTAGATCTCTTGCATGTGCAGTTCACAATAGGGTCTGTGCTCCTATGAGAATCTAATGCCGCAGCTGATCCGATGGCTGATGGAGCTCAGGTGGTAATGCCAGCAATGGGGAGCAGCTGTAAATATAGATGAAGCAGCCAGGCTTGGTGGCTCAGCCTGTAATTCCAGCACTTTGGGAGGCTGAGGTGAGTGGA
>NW_007258424.1:291280-318886 GCF_000164805.1 Carlito syrichta
AAAAAAAAAATATATATATATATATATATATAAATATATATATATATATATACATGAAGCTTTCCTTGCTCACCTGTCCCTTACCTCCTGCAGTGCAGCCTGGTTGAGGACCCCTCATATAAGACTCTGCCATAGCTTTCTGAAGAAGTGCTGTCCCTCTGGCCTTGAAGAAGCCAGCTGTATGATGTGAGAACTGAGGGTGGCTCTGGCAGTCTTATATCCACAGGGAAATACTGGAATCATAGAATAATTTGGGACATCTTCCCTCCTCTTCTGCTTTTTGGAGAAGTCTGTGGACGATTAGAATTAATTCTTCTTTAAATATTTGGTAGCATTCAGCCATTTGTGCTGAAATTCAAATGTAACCAGACATCCTGTATTTTCACTTGTTCAATCTGGTAACCCTGCTCTCAAAGGATGGCTTGTTTTTTTGACTTATAATCTCTTTTGTTATGAAAAAATTTTACATTTTAACAAGTCAAATGTATCTACCTTTATGATTTATGCATTTTGTGCCTTTTTGGAGAAATTATTCCTAACCCTGAAAAATATCATAAAAGATATTTTTCTTTATTTGATCCTGAAAGCATTAGAGCTTGGCTTTATTATACAAATTTAAATGATTAATTCCGTTTAGAATTGACATTGTGTGGGGTGTGATACAGGGATCTACTTTTTAGGTTTTTTCCATTTAGATAACTAATTTTTTTCAGCACCATTTATCGAGTAATCAGAACTTTACCTACTGATTTCTAACTCAGCCTTTGTCAAATATCGAGTATCACATATGCATGGATCTGTTTCCCGTGGTCTATCCCTGCACCAGTACCTGCTACCTTAATGAATGTGGCTTAACGTTAAGGCTCACTATCTAATAGAGAAAGCCTTCTCACCTTGTTGCTCTTCTCTGTAATAATCTTGACTATGGGACTTTTGTTATGCCACGTGAAGTTTAGATTCAGCTGCCCAGTTCTGACTGATGACATGCTACATACATGATCATGAAAGTGTTCTAAAATTAGATTATGAGCCGGGTGTGGTGGCTCATGCCTGTAATCCCAGCACTTTGGGAGGCAGAGGCGAGAGGATTGCCTGAGCCCAGGGATTCAAGACCAGCCTGGGCAACTTGGTGAGACCTCGTCTCTACAATAAATCACAAAAACTAGCTGGGCGTGGTGGCATGGGTCTGTAGTTCCAACTACTTGGAAGGCTGAGGCAAAGGATCGCCTAAGTCCAGCAGGTTGAGGTTGAGGTGCCCGTGAGCATGCCACTGCACTCCAGCCTGGGCGACAGAGTGAGACTCCAACTCAAAAAAAAAACAAAAAAAAAACAAAGCATGCTTAAATAATATATAGTCAAGGAATTGTGAGTTAAAACAATACTGAGACATTATTTCATGCTTCTATAACCAAACATCTCAGCCTTAAAATGTATTTTAAAGTTTTTTTCCTCTCTCTTTTTTAACCTTAAACCTTGAAACATGTTTTAGAAGCTTCTTGGCACCATACATATTTATCTAACCACATGCTTACTTAGAAATCCAGGGGCAGCCGGGCTCGGTGGCTCAACCTGTAATCCTGCACTTTGGGAGGTTGAGGTGAGTGGATTTCCTGAGCCCATGGGTTCAAGACCCGCCTGGGCAACTTGGCGAGACCTCATCTCTACAATAAATCAAAAGTTAGCCAGGCGTGGTAGTGCACCTTTGTAGTTCCAGCTACTTGGAAGGCTGAGGTGGAAGGATCACCGGAGCCCTGCAGGTCGAGGCTGCAGTGGCCGGGAGCAGCCACTGCACTCCAGTCTGGGTGAGTGGAAAAAAACTAAATAAACTAAAAAATAAAAACTAAATAAATAAAAAGAAATCCAGGGGCTAGGCTGCGCTCAGTGGCTCAACCTGTCCTCCCAGTACTTTGGGAAGCTGAGGCGAGTGGATTGCCTGAGCCCACGGGTTCGAGACCAGCCTGGGCAATTTGGCAAGACCTCATCTCTACAATAAATCAAAAAATTAGCCAGGCATGGTGGTGCATTCCTGTAATTCCAGCTACTTGGAGGGCTGAGGTGGAAGGATCGCCTGAGCCCAGCAGGTCGAGGCTGTGGTGGCCATGAACGTGCCACTGCGCTCCAACCTGGGCAACAGAGTGAGACTCCAATTAAAAAAAAATTGGACTGGATTAAAAAAATGTGGTACATATACACAATGAAATATTACACAGCCATAAAGAGGAACAAAATGATGAACATCAGAGCCACCTGGATGGACTCAGAGTCTATAATACTGAGTGATCTTTCCCAAAAACAAAGAACTGAGTATCACATATTCTCCCTCATAAGCGAACCTTGAACAATTATTGTAATACTATAAGAAAGGGATTAGCAGCAGCAGGATGGGGGGGGAACACAGCCAGGGCGGGGGTGGGGAAGCAGGATTGGCAGGCGTGGAAATCTGCCTGGGGAAGGAGGGGCACACCTCATGAACAAGGGTACCTGCATAATGAACATTTGTATGCCTAACCCTTTATTGTACCCCATATCTTTAAAAGAAAAAATCAAAAATAAATAAACGTTTAATGCACAATACCGTTTTCCTAACTCTGGGTCCTGTGCTGTACAGCAGATCTCTAGAACTTGCTTTTCTGGCAGAACTGAAACTTCCTTGGAATGACAGCTCCCAACTTTCTCCACCCTAGCAAGCGCACTCTTGACTCTGGATGCTTCAGAGGTTATCTAACTGCCCCAGGATACAGACTGACATCTAACACACAGACACCCTTATCACACTGCCTGTGCGGAAGTTTTTTAAACTACAGACAACATGGAAACCTGAATGATAGAACCAATAACGTGAATGTCATTTAACAAACTCTTCAGGCTGGGCACGGTGGCTCACACCTATAATCCCAGCACCTTGGGAGGCCAAGGCGAGGGGATTGCCTGAGCCCATGGGTTTGAGACCACCCTGGGCAACTTGGTAAGATCTCATCTCTACAGTAAATAAAAAAATTAGCCGGGTGTGGTGGCACATGCCTGTAGCTCCAGCTACTTGGAAGGCTGAGGCAGTGGATCGCCTGAGTCCAGCAGGTTGAGGCTGTGGTGGCCGTGAGCCTGCCACTGCACTCCAGCCTGGGTGACAGAGTGAGACTCCAAATCCAAAAATTAACCCCCAAAACTTCAATATTTTAGGCTGATGTTCTATGGTTGTTCTAATAGATTAAAAAAGGTTCTTGCAATGCAGAAAAAACATCGTCGACCCAGAAGATCCCCGATGTGTCCGGCTAACACTCACCGGCCAGATGATCGCAGTGTCTCCCGAAGAAGTAGAATTTGCCAAGCAGGCCATGTTTTCAAGGTTTGTAGAGGCTTTAAACCTGGATTGCTCTTACTATACGGTCATGAAAAGTAGAGGTGAGGGCTGTGCTATTTGGTGCTTCTGACACAAAGACAGCAACCCGGCCAACTCACTTGGGCTAAGGTTCTGTCATCTGCAGGGACAGCAGAAGCCAGGCATGGCCTGCAGTGGACTGACCCCGCCTTGGGAGAGGACCCCACTGAGCTGTTCCAGGCATGGTTTCTAGTATGTCCAACCTTTGCTGATGCCCTGCCTTGCCATGAAAGTAACTGGGCCTTCCCAGTCAAGTGGGCACCGCAAGCATTTTCAAACTTCCGCTCCAAGCAAAGCACGATGGCAGAGGAGGGCTGTAGAGTCACATTTCTCAGGATGTTCCTCTCATGGCTCCATCAGTAAGATGCTGCCGTAGAAGCAGCGTTCTGGGCCCCACCCTGACCTACTTACTGAATCAAATTCTCTGGAAATGAGGCTCAGTGATCTAAATCATAAAAAGTGAGCTGGGCATGGTGGCTCACGCCTATAATCCCAGCACTTTGGGAGGCTGAGGTGAGAAGATTGCCAGAGCCCACAGGTTCGAGACCAGCCTGGGCAACTTGGCGAGACCCCCGTCTCTACAATACGTCAAAAATTAGCCAGGTGTGGTGGCACGCCTGTAGTTCCAGCTACTTGGCAGACTGAGGCAGAAGGAGAGCCTGAACCCAGCAGGTCGAGGCTGTGGAGGCCAGGAGTGTGCCACTGCCCTCCAGCCTGGGTGCCAAAGTGAGACTCCAACTCAAAAATAATAATAATAGATAATCATAAATAAATCGTGAAAAGCATGCTCCAGAGAATCCATGTGCAGTTCAAGTTTAAGGAGCATGACTGGAAGGGTCCAAACGAGGATGAGGGCGGCCCAGCACCCAGGTTAGAGCTTGTACAAGGCGGAGAGGGCGCGTGGTTGTTTTTCAAGGGGTGTCGGAGTCTCTGAGGGTAGGGAGGTGTCCTTGCAGGGGTGGTCAGGAGCAGAGGGTCGGAGATGGGGTGCCCCGTAGCCCTGCAATGAAAACAGGTTGATGGGCTTTGGCCTGGGTAAATGGGAAGGCAACAGGAAGGCTGAGCCGGGCGTGGTGGCTCACGCCTGTAATCCCAGCACTTTAGGAGGCGGGGGCAAGAGGATTGCCTGAGCCCGGGGATTCGAGACCAGCCTGGGCAACTTAGCGAGACCGCCTCCCTACAATAAATTTTTTAAAAATCAGCTGGGTGTGATGGTGCATGCCTGTGGTTCCAGCTACCTGCAAGGCCGAGGTGAAAGGATCGGCCTGAGCCCAGCAGGTGGAGGCTGCGGTGGCTGTGAGCGTGCCACTGCACTCCAGCCTGGACGACAGAGTGGACTCTGACTCAGTAAATAAATAGAGGTCTGGTAGGCCAGGCTCAGTGGCTCAGCTGTAATCCCAGCACTTTGGGAGGCCGAGGTCAGTGGATTGTCTGAGCCCGTGGGTTCATGACCCGCCTGGGCAACTTGGGGAGACCCCATCTCTACAATAAATCAAAAATTAGCCAGACGTGGTAGCAATAAATCAAAAATTAGCCGGACGTGGTAGCACGCTCCTGTAGTTCTGGCTACTTGGAAGGCTGAGGCAGAAGGATCGCCGGAGCCCAGCAGGTCAACACTGTGGTGGCCGTGAGTGTGCCACTGCACTCCAGCCTGAGCGACAGAGTGAGACTCGAACTCAAAAAAAAAATAAAGTAAGGTCTGACTCTGTTGCCTAGATGGAGTGCAGTGGCACATCATGGCTCACTACAGCCTCGAACTCCTGGGCTCAAGCTATCCTCCTACCTTACCCTCCTGAATAGCTGGGGCTACAGGTGCGACCTTTTTTTTTTTTTGAGTTGGAGTCTCACTCTGTCACCCAGACCGAGTGCAGTGGCCGCTCCCGGCCACCACAGCCTCGACCCGCTGGGCTCCGGCGATCCTTCCGCCTCAGCCTTCCGAGTAGCCGGAATTACAGGCATGCGCTACCACGCCCGGCTGATTTTTTATTTATTGTAGAGATGAGGTCTCGCTGCCCAGGCGGGTCTCAAACCCGCGGGCTCAGGCAATCCACTCACCTCAGCCTCCCAAAGGCACGGGATTACAGGCTGAGCCACCGAGCCCGGCTGTGCGACCTTTTTTTAAGCCCTCACCCAGTCTTCTCGAGGTACTTCCACCTTCCACTGCCTGGGCCCAAAGCCGGCGTCCCATAGATTAGGGTTTGTTAGACCGGCATCCCACTTCCGGGTATCGTACAAAAACTAGCCTGCTTAAAACAACCATCATGTTATTATCTTGGCTGCATGCGTATTTGGGATGTCAATAGTATCAAGTTAGCAACTTAACCTTCAAATATTTAAGAAAAGAAAATAGGGCAACCCCTTCGGGTCTCTTCCCACTGTGGGAGCTTTTCTGTCCTCTCAATAAATCTTGCTTTCTTAAAAAAGAAAGAAAGAAAACAGTTGGGGTTTTTTTGTTGTTGTTTTGGGGATTGAGGTCTCACTCTGTTGCCCAGACTGAAGTGCAGTGGCCCCATCACAGCTCACAGCAACCTTGACCTCCTGGGCTCAGGTGATCCTTCCACCTCAGGCTCCTGAGTAGCTGGGACTACACGTGTGCACCCCCATGCCTAGCTAATTTTTTTAAAACTTTTTTGTACAGACACGGTCTTGCTATGTTGCCTAGGCTGGTCTCGAACTTCAGGGCTCAAGCGATCCTCCTGCTTTGGCTTCCCAAAGTGCTGGGATGACAGGCATGAGCCACTGGTCCCAGCCAGAAAATAGTTCTTTACACTGTATTTTCAATGTCCCTGTACCTTTATGATTCTTTCAAAATAAATTATTCTTAAAAGATCACCAACCTATTATTGCACTTGTTTTGTTACAAATGTTTTTCCCTGTTTGGATTTGGTCTTTGAATTATGTTTATAATATTTTTAGATATAAAAGAAATATTTATGACGTTTAAAGAAAAAGTGAGCCACAGCCCCTGCCCTCAAAGACATTGCAGTGTGTTTAGGGGTGCAAGTGTGAGGGAGGAGGCGACTCAGTAAACAGCAAAAGGTGAATGTGACGTTCCCGTCAACTCGGGCTGGCTCTCAACGTGGCTTGATGGTGCTAAGCTGGCTGTAGAACTGGAGATCTTCCCATGAAAAGACTCGTTTCATGTCTCAGCACTTTGTTAACATTTCATCCAGAGATGCACAAAGCCTTCCTTTATGTTTTCTAATAAGGATGACTTGTATCCACTGGGCCCTTCCTCTGTGGGGATGTTCTGTGTGTGTTTCCTCGTTTGTTCCCCCGCAAGGCCCTAGAGTCCGAGTAAGGACCAGCAGCATCACCCCATGCCACAGATAAGGAGACAGGGCTTGAGAATGCCCACGGGCGTCACAGCTCATCAGCAGAAGGACTAAGATTGGAACCGAGAAGCCTGGCTCAAGACTTGAGCCTGCAGCCACTGAGGGTAGGAACTTCCGTTTCCTGCCTTCCTAAGGTGGTCCCAGGTGCTGACACTGGCTCCTTGGCTTCTTCCTCTGGCTGAGTTGAGCTGCCTTCGGCCCAAAAGAGGCCAGAGTCTGGAGGTCCCGTGACTCAGCTCAGGGTGCACCCCGCTGATAAGAACAACTTTATGGTGATTTCCCTTTATTCCTGCAGGCACCCAGGAATGAGGAAGTGGCCTCGTCAGTATGAATGGTTCTTTATGAAGATGAGGATAGAACATATCTGGCTTCAGAAATGGTATGGAGGCGTATCTGAAATTCCAAGGGAGGAATATTTCAAAGCAGTTCCCAGAAAGGCCTGATGGGGTCATAAGAAAGTCCTCGGTGTCTGTGTTCACATGAAAACCTTTTAAGTGATACAGCCGGACAGCTATCGACTGCTGTCTCTTTACTGAAGGGTTCGCAGCAGCCTTGCCATCCTGACAGCAGGATGAGAGCGAGTGAACAGGGACACCTGTGCTGGATTTGAGATTAAAGGGGTCATTTTCAGATCCCCAGCTCACACAGGTACGTCACATAGCTCGTCTTTGTACCGTTGTATTCGACCCAGACTCACCTACTTGGAAATCATAGTTGGTGATCAAAGGACGTGCTGAGACCGTTGCTGTTTCATTCTGTAAGAAAAACAAAACATGCCTGTACATGTGATGTAATGGCCTTGTGTTGTGAGAGTATTTCTGTTGCTTGCTGTGCCCAACGAAGTCTTGGTTCTAATTAAGCTCATTGCAGCCACGAAGGAGTGAATTTCCATCCCACAGCCACATGTGATGTTTAGGGTGAGGGTGGCGGACTGTTGGTGGATTTCTCATCCTGCTCCTGGATCGCACATGCAACGTGAAGTCATACTGGCTAGAATGTACTTACTGGTTACTAATGGAGCTTTTTCCCACTGTAAGGTGGAAAACAGAGTGAGCACATCTGGGGCTTTGTGCATGGCCCTACTCCCTGTGAGGAGCCATGGGGTGCATTAAAGAGGAAGGGGTTGCTTCGTGATCAAGCTGCTCACATCCCTGCTCTTCTGACAAGGGTTTCTCTCTCACATGCACGAGCTGTGGTATCCAGAGCAAGAACCATCTCCTTGTAGTGAGATGTAGTGTGTAAAAGAGGAGACGGGGAGACTAGGAAAGCAAAGGTCGCATACTAGAGAAGAAAGGAAAGAAGTTGATAACCGTGGGCCTGCTCCCTGCCCAGCCCTGGGCCAGGCCCTTGACAAAAGCCATCTCCTCTAAACCCTGCAGCCAATGAGATGTATGTCACTGTTGCCACTTACAGACGAGAAAACAGAGGCTCAGAGCGGCTAAGACCACATCCCACCAGCTCACTGCACACAATGGGTGGAGGGCTTCCTAGAAGACTTCCAGTTTGAAGAACAAGAGTTGTTGAAATGTACAGATAGAAATGGAACCAGGAAAATCAGCAAAGTGATGGTAAGAGGGAATGACTAACTTGCCCGGAAATGACTTGTCACTGCGATCAGGGGGAAAAAAGTCTCTGAAATTTTATTCTCATTACAGATTTTTTAAATGCCCTGCTCTGAGCGTTGGCAGGAAATTAGACTGTATCTGAACACTTCTAAGGCCTACACAGACCTATGTGTATAGATTTGATTATTAAAACCTTTAAAGGATGGAGCTGTCCCAAGTTTTCTGTCTTTCTATAATGGCTATAAAGTCTCATGGGCTAGGCAGGCTGTACAACATAAAAACACATCACTATATATAGGAAGTATACAGTTTTCAAATAAATGAAATGGTTATATACTTTTGTTTGACAAAATAAGACATGATGAGAATTTGAGCTATCAAAATATATTTTAAGTGCCTATTTACTAAAAACATAGTAAGATGCACAGAATTCTTTGTCATAAGCTCATAGTCAAAAGACTTCTAACAATGGCAATTTCTAATACATAAGAATGAGGTACCTTTGAGGGTATTTTTTATTTTAAGAGTTTAAAGTTATTGCCACCCCCAGTTTGGAGGAAAGGGGAAAAGCTGGAAGAACAAACCACATGCTCACAAATACTCCATAAGTCAACCTCAGACATTGAGTCTTGGAGCACCACTGCCTCCTGATCCTGCCTTAAAGATGATGTCCCAATGCTAGGGTTGCTCTTATAGTCAAGCTCCACTTAGCTATTTAAAGGTCACTGCTGCTTCAAAGAGCTTGGCAGAGTGGATGCCATTTATAGGCACTGATGAATATTATCAGCTGTTCATCCAAATTACAGGAAATGAAATCTGAGCAGGTTGGATGAGAAGAATAATGTTGAAGATTCACAGTTTTAAGTCTGATGGGCTCCATTCAGGCAAGTTTGTTTCAGCAAATCTCTAGAAATGATTAAACTTTTAAAGGCTTGTACCAGACATTCTAAACATGGCAATAGGCAAGAGAAGGAAATAAAATGCCTGTAGATTGGAAAGAAGGAAATATAATTATCCCTATTTACAGATGACATGATCGTATACCTAGAAAAAAAAATTTTTTTTTTTTGAATCTCACTCTGTTGCCCAGGCTGGAGTGCAGTGGCATACTCACAGCCACAGCAGCCTCGACCTGCTGGGCTCACATGGTCCTTCCACCTCAGCCTTCCAAGTAGCTGGAACTACGGGCACACATCACCATGCCTGGCTAATTTTTTTGATTTATTGTAGAGATGAGGTCTCACCAGGTTGCCCAGGCTGGTCTCAAATCCCTGAGCTTGGGCAATCCTCTCGCCTTGGCCTCCCAAAGTGCTGGGATTAGAGGCGTGAGCCACTGCGCCCGGTTCCAAATAATTTATTTTTTTAAAAACTCTCCTGGGGCAACCCACTCGGGTCCCCTCCCACAGTGGGAGCTTTTATGTCCTCTTAATAAATTCTGCTTTCTAAAATAAATAAATAAACATAAATTTTAAAAACTCTCCTGGAACTAATAAATGAGTACAGCAAGATCTCAGGATACAAGAGCAGCACACAAAAAAATTAATCCCGTTTCTAAATGCTAGCAGTGAACTTGTAGAAACATTTGCAGCCACTTAAAGAAAATGGAATACTTGGGTATAAACTTAAAACATACACAGAACCTATATGCTGAAAAGTTTTAAATACTAATAAAGAAATCAAAGATCTAATGAAGAGAGATCCCATGTTCTTGAATGGGAAGACAAAATAGCAAAGATATCAATTCTTTCTTCATTGATTTCTAAATTTAATGCAATTTTTATCAACATTCCAGCAAGGTTTTTGTTGACATCTACAAGTTTACTTTCAAAGTTATTCCGCAGGTTTTGGAGTAGCTAAAACAATCTTGTAAAAGAAGAATAAAGGAGGAGAAATTACTCTACCCAATGTAAAGATTTATTAAATGGTTATAGTATCCAAGGCAGTATGGTATTGGTGGAGACATAGATACACGCATCAGTGGAACAGAATGGAGAATCTAGAAATAGCCCCACACAAATATATTGAATGGATTTTTTTTTAACAAAGATACAAAAGTAATTCAACAGAAGGAGGATAGTCTTTTCAACAAATGTGCTAGAACAAGTGGACATCCACTGGCAAATGAAATGAAACTCAGACTAAATTTCACACCTTCTATAAAAATTAACTCAAAACAGATCATATCTTTAAACATAAAATGTAAAACTATGAAACTATAGAAAAAAATAGAAAGTATTTGAGACCTAGGCCTAAGCAGAGTTCTTAGACTTGACACTAAACGCACAACCTATAAAAGGAAAATTTGATAAATTAGACTTCATCAAAATTTAAAACTTTTGTGCTGCAAAAGACTATATTAAGAGAATGAAAAGACAGGTTATATATTGAGACAAAATATTTGCAAACCACATATCTGACAAAAGCCTGGTTGGTACCTAGAATATATTTTAAAAACTCTCAAAACTCAACAGTTACAAAAATAATTCAACCAGAAAATAAAGAACATAAACAGATACTTCACTGCAGAGAATATACAAATGGCAGATAAGCCCATGAAAAGTTTTTTGGTTTTTTTTTGAGTCGGAATCTCACTCTGTTGTCCAGGTGGAAATGCAGTGGCACGATCATGGCCACTTACAGCCTCAAACTGCTGGGCTCAGGCAATCCTTCCACCTCAACCTTCCAAATAGCTGGAACTACAGGTACACGCCACCAAGCCCAACGAATTTTTTGATTTATTCTAGAGATGAGGTCTCACCAAGTTTCCCAGGCTGGTCTCGAACCCGTGGGCTCAGGCAGTCCTCTCACCTCAGCCTCCCAAAGTGCTGGGATTATAGGTGTGAGTCACCGTGCCCAGCTGAAAAGATATTCAACATCATTAGTAATTAGGGAACCTCAAACTAATACCACAATGAGATGTCACTACCTGCCTACCAACATTGCTAAAATAAAAAGTAGCAACAACACCAAAAGTTGGCAAAGGTGCAGAAAAATGGCATCGGTCATATACTGCTGGTGGGACTGTGAAATAGTGCATTCAGACATCCACTCTGGAAACCATTTGGCTGTTTCTTATAAAACGAAGCACACAACTGCCATAGCAACCAGCAATTGTACTCCTGGGCATTTATCCCAGAGGAATGAAAACTTAAGTTCACAGAAAAACTTGGACATGAATGTTCATATCAGCTTTATGCATAATATTCAAAACCTGGGAACATCCAGATGTCCTTTAGTGGGTGGTTGGTGAGACAAACGGCGGTGCATCCATGCCATGGAGTATTACTCAGCAATAAAAAGGAGCTAATTCCTTATACAGGCAACAAGTCGCATGAATCTCGGGAGAATTATGCTGACTGAGAAAATCCAATCCTAAATGTTTACGTACTGTACTGTTTCACCTATATAACATTTGAAGTGCAAAACTAAAGGAATGGAGAATAGATTAAGGGTTACCGGGGAGAAGAGAGGAGAATGAGAGAGGAGGATATAACTGTAAAAGGATAGCACAAGACATCCTTGTGGTGATGGAAATGTTCAGTATCTTGACCCAATCAATGTCAGAATTCTGGCTGTGATATAGTTTAGCAAGATATTACCAGGTAAAAGAATCTTTTTGTGTTATTTCTCACTACTGCATGTAAATCTACGATTATCAACGACTATCTCAGAGTCTACAATTATCTCAGAGCAACACATTGACCATAAACAAGATTGAAGGCTTGGTTTAAATAACGCATTTATGATCTCTCTCATTAGTCCTTAATAAAATAAGGAACTGAGCTGTGGGGCAAAACTTAGCAGAAAAGAGATAGCCATTTCTTTTGATAACGATTCACATATGCATTTGTGGAAGAGATATAGGAATTCTTTTAAAGTTTTCTAAATGTATTCAATTTAACCTTGAATACAAATTAATAGGAATTCCACAAATCTGCTGCACAGATTTCATGTGGGACACTTGGAAGGGAAAGCTGTCTTCAAGTTTCTGACATAAACATGTTGAGTAAGCTATAGGTGTATATAAGTATCCAAGTCTGTACATAATGATTCTCCACTGATTTCATAGCCAAGAACAAGATTTCTAGCAATCTTCCTCTAAATATTGTGGGAAAGAATTCTTCTCTTAGTTCTGTGGTTAAGCCAACTAAAGTCTATCTGAACCACGTTTTTATTTACGGTGACTGTATATAGCCATGTTTTGACACACAGAGTATAATTCTGACATTATGTGTCTCAATATGCCTCGCCTATATTGGCTCTTTGTCAGAGAGTTGCTTTCTGGTTGAAAGGTATTTGTATAATTTTTCCAAAAGTCTGTATTTCTTGTAAGCAATTGAACTATAAAATACTGTTCTAAAAATAAAACCTCTCGAGAATAATTTATTGATTCTTATTTGGTTGCTGTAACAGCAAGTCAATTATTGTGAAATTTGAGTTGCAATGATGTTGATGTGTTTGTGCTGTGTACTGCATGTGGGGTGTAAAATCTGTTTTAAAACTAAGTCTGTCTATTTAACCAAAGACTGTTTCATTCCTGATATGATTTCTGTGCTTGAGTAAATGAAATTACGATATTTGTATATCATCTTTTCATGGAGCCTGGAAAATTATCATTATTAGATTTCTGAGAAAATAGATGCTATTTCAGCAAATTGGTAGTTAAATTTCCAATAGAAAGAAAAGAATTCGCTGTTGGACTCTTGTTGATATGATTTTTTTAAGGCTCTGAATAAAATGAACCTAAATTTGTAGACTTGAAAATACCAATGTAGCCACGCTTTCCTGTTCCCATTCTTGAAAGAAATATTAGTCCTTTTTAAAAAGTTTTTAAAAAAATATTTGCCATTTTTAACATAGTTTTTATTCCTAGAGTTCAGGACTAGGAAACAGTCTGGTCCCACTGATGAGAACGCATGTGTGAGGAGTCATATATAGTGTGGCAAAAAAATGACATGGGCCCACAAGATAAATCCTGGGTGACAGGTGACTACAGCTGACAGAACACCCACCTACAATCTAGCTTCTCCGAGATATTCTTGTCCTCCACTTAGGGTGACCCACCAGCCTGGTTCACCCAGAATGGAGAGTTCCTGAGACATGGGATGTTCAGTGGTAAAGACCAGAAAGTCCTGGCAGACTAAAAGGAGCTGGTCGTCCTCCCTTGACTCCACTTCCACCCTCATGTCCTGAGCCACCTCCAGGAACGTGCTATCTCCAGAGGACCTGTTGGCAAAGACATGGGTTTATTACTACTTTACAGGCGGATCCGATGGCAGCCGGTCGGTGTAAAGCTCTCCACGCCCCAGTAGATGTTGGGAGAGGTTATATACCCCCAACAGGGAGGAGTGAAACACAACAATAGCATGACGTGCAGAGAAGCACGTGCCTTGAATATGCGGGTGTGCACATCTCTAAAAGCATCTTGACTGGGCACAGATGGCCTTGGCCAGGGGCCACCCTCCCCCTCAGGGAACAGTCATCAACAAGGGAGAGGGAATGGGGCGGAGTCCACAGTGACTCACCTCTGACCATGCACCTGTTACAGCTGAACCAGGCTTTTATGCCCATGGCCCAGAAAGATCAAAACTGACCCAGACATTACAACGGAGAAAAAGTTTAATATCACAAAGTGGTTAAGTGAAGAAAGCGGGAGAAATCCCTCAATCTGCCTCTCCAAGAATTCAGTGAATAAGGGTTTTCTTTTGTTTTTTTACTTTTATCTACTTTATTTCTTTTTTTAATTTTTATTTTAAAACTGTGGGGTACAATTCAGGGTTAGGTATACAAATATTCATTGTGCAGGTACCCTTGTTGATGAGGTGTGTCCCCCCCTTCCCCAGGCAGATATTGACTATTGTCAATCCCACCTCTCTGTCCCCACACCCCCACGCTCATGTAGTTTCCTGCTACTGTCAATCCTTTTCTCATAGTATTATGGTAGTTGTTCAGGGTCCACTTATGAGTAAGAACATGTGATACTCAGATCTTTGTTTCTGTGAAAGATTGCTCAGTATTATAAACTTTAATTCCATCCAGGTTGCTGCAAAGCTCATGATTTTGTTCTTCTTTATGGCTGCATAATATTCCATTGTATATATGCACTTTTTTTTTTATCCAGTTCTCTTTTGATGGGCAGCACGGTTAGTTCCATGTTCCTGACATTGTGAACAATGCTGCGATAAATACACATGTGCAGGTATCTTTTTTATAGAGTGATTTGAGTTCTTCTGGGTATATTCCCAGTAGGGGGATTGCAGGGTCATACGGAAGGTGATTTTTAGAACTTCTAGGAATTGCCACACTGATTTCCACAGAGTCTGAACTAATTTTCACTCCCACCAACAGTGCAGAAGTGTTCCCTTTTTGCCACATCCTCTCCAGCATCTGTTATTTTTTGAGTTATTGATGATGGCCATTCTGACTGGAGTTAGGTGGTATCTCAGTGTGGTTTTAATTTGCATCTCCTTGATGACTAGTGAGGTTGAACATTTTTTCATGCATCTGTTGGCTGCTCGTATGTCTTCTTTTGAGAAGTGTCTATTCATATCTTTCGCCCACATTGTAATGGGGCTGTTTGTTTTTTTTCTTTTCAGCACGTTTGAGTTCCTTGTAGATCTTTTTTTTATTTTTTTATTTTTTTGAGTTGGAGTCTCACTGTCGCCCAGACTGGAGTGCAGTGGCTGCTCCCGGCCACCACAGCCTCGACCTGCTGGGCTCCGGTGATCCTTCCACCTCAGCCTTCTGAGTAGCGGGAATTACAGGCTTGCGCTACCACGCCTGGCTGATTTTTTGATTTATTGTAGAGATGAGGTCTCGCCGCCCAGGCGGGTCTCGAACCCGCGGGCTCAGGCCATCCACTCACCTCAGCCTCCCAAAGGCGCGGGATGACAGGCTGAGCCACCAAGCCTGACCTTTGTAGATCTTTGATGTTAGGCCTTTGTCAGACAGGAACTTGGCAGGCAGCGGGACAGGGCTGTTGATTGGTTGACGATGTCATGTTGGGGCATTGAGACTGTCTTCCTGGCAGTCCTGTGACTGGTAGAGGACTTACTGGTGCTCTGGACCTGAGTAGGAGCTTGGGTGCGCCAGAGTACAAAGTCTGAAAAAGATCTCAAATACCAATCAGGTTTTACAATAGATGCTGTCTATAGAACAAGTTCCCTGACCGTTAGGTACTAGATATCCACCCCCTGAGCCGTGGTGGAGGCAAATCAGGAAGAGGGTGGAAGGTGGAGCCTCTGGAGGTTGAAGCCTTTTAGTCCTTCAACCAGGCTTTTGTCCTCAAGCACTTTTAGGCCTGTTGTTTAAGAAAGAATACATTGATCAGTCTTGCCCCTCCTCCCGGAGTCAGGCCCGGAAGGTAATTTTACAGAGAAGGTTTCATACCCAGCCACCTTCTCTACCCTCTCCCCGCTGTTGGCTGATGAGAGGACTCTGAGATCTTCAGCCTCACACCTGACCCACTTGCTCAGGAACATGATGGACAACAGGTGGGATTACCAAAACAGGACGGGATTAGGTAAAAAACAAAAAAACAAACCCAAGGCCCTGCCCTCCAGACACTTAGGGGTTATAGACAATAAATAAACAATCTCGTTCTTATGCCCAGTAATCATTCTGTAGATTCAGTGTTACATCACTCTGCTGGTATCCTCCACACACCCACTGCCTTCCGTCAGAACCACAAGCCAGGATACATTCAATTCATCTCTGCAGCTGAATGTTAATGCCAAGGCTTATTTCCACCTTAAATCTGAGGCCTGCGGTCTCCTTTGGCCCTTCCCGCTGCCCAGGGGCCCTAGCACGGCTTTCCCTGCAGCCCTCTCCCATGCTCTCCCAGAGAACTGGGACCCTCGGGCCCTCCCTCTGCAGCAGGGTGCTTATACAGGTTAGGTATAGCTAGATACATTTATTGCTGGCAAGTTTTAGGAAACAGTCAGACATTTTTCTTATTACATTTTACTGCAGGCCAGGCTGAAATGTGGACCTGCCAGTCTACCCCGCCCCCCTCGGCCAATCCAAAGAAAATTCCATCAGAGGTAAGACTAGGACCGCCCAACCCTTCAGCTCATGGTTTAGTACAATAATCACTAAAAATCCTTCAGGTTCCCTGTTGAAGGTAAAAGGCTCGACCCCACCCCTTAACTGATCAAAACCAGAGAAATGGTAAGACCATTAGCAGGTCAGTAACCAAGTAGAGGCATCTAGCTTTTTTTTTTTTTTTTTTTGGAGTTGGAGTTGGAGTCACTCTGTCGTCCAGACTGGACTGCAGTGGCTGCTCCCAGCCACCGCAGCCTTGGCCTGCTGGGCTCCGGCGATCCTTCCGCCTCAGCCTTCCAAGTAGCTGGAACTACAGGCGCGCGCTACCATGCCCGGCTGATTTTTGATTTATTGTAGAGATGAGGTCTCCCCAAGTTGCCCAGGCGGGTCTCGAACCCTCAGGCTCAGGCAATCCACTCACTTCAACCTCCCAAAGGCGCAGGATTACAGGCTGAGCCACCGAGCCCGATTGCATCTAGCTTTTAGCTGAGAGTAAAAGCACACGTTTTTCTTTTTGAGAGACACGTCCATGTCAGGTCTTTCTGGCATGAATCTTCCTCTTTCTCCCTCTTCTTGCTAATAAACTTTGTTTTCAAACTTTGCTGGCTGCTCTGAAATTCATTTTAGGGCTGAGTCAAAGAGTCCGTGGACTTGCACCTGCACCTGCTCCACCCTCCTCCCAGCATCATCTTCACCCCCTGGAGGGTTTCCTGGAGCAGCCACAGCTCCGCCTCCCCCCCCACCCCAGCCTCAGGGGGCAGTTTTCTGGAGCAGACCTTCTCAGCCCAGAGGCAGACAGGAGCAGGCCTAGGCTTCTCCGTGGTGAAAGCAGGTGTGATGGAAGAAGAAACTGGGGGACAGGGGCTGATAGACCGCATCTTGGACACTCAGCCAGGGAAGGAAGCTTTGCAGTGCAGGCAGCAGGCAGCTGTGACAGCTGCAGGGAGACGCGTGAGCCCAAGAGTGATGTCAACACTGGGATGAGTGAACACCCAGCTCCAGAGCAGAGCATTAGTGACAAGGCCAGGCCGCGGCTATAGCAACAGACGTGGGAGGTGACCGGGGAGATGGTGGCTGGGGTGACTCAGAGGCCATGGTCACAATGAAGGTGAGCTGGAGGGGGAGAGGTCAGCAGGGAGAAGAGGCTAACACGGTGAGCCATGGTGAGAGTGGGTGGGAGGGCATGCCATCCCACTTGTCAGCTGCTGCTGGGGGCAGTCTAATGCCTGAGCCTTAAAAGAGCTGGGTTATTGCGTGTTGCTTTGCTGGAGTAATGATTTGCAAAGCACTAACATAGCTTTAAAATAGACTGATGTAGCTTGAGTCCATCATTTTCTCGCTTTGTGAGTTTGGGGAAAGAATCCTTTGAGTCTGTTTCCTTCTGTGTAAAATGGAATAATTATAACGCAGTGCCTGGCACACCTTAAGGGTTAAAGAAGTGGTGACATGGCCCGGCTCAGTGGCTCAGCCTGTAATCCCAGCACTTTGGGAGGCTGAGGCAAAAGGATGGCCTGAGCCCTGGGGTTCAAGACCAGCCTGGGCAACTTGGTGAAACCTCATCTCTACAATAAATAAAAAAACCAGCCAGGCATGGTAGCTCATGCCTGTAATTCCGGCTACTTGGGAGGCTGAGGCAGAAGGATCGCCGGAGCCCTGCAGGTCAAGGCTGCAGTGGACGGGAGCTGCCACCGCACTCCAGCCTGGGTGACAGAGTGAGACTCCAACTCAAAAAATAAAAATAAAAAAGGGGTGACACGATATGATTTCTCATTTCTGGTGGTCTAGAAGTCATCCTTGCATACTCAGTGTTCTCAGTAAGACTGGGGATACTGGAGGGGGCACATGGCCCAGCTTCCGGCCTGCGGTAAGCGCTCAGCAAGTGGGTGTGGAAAGAAAGGTTTGGGAGAGCCTATTCCCCAGGCCTCAGTGGATGCCCTCCACTGAGACGCTTCCTTGATTTCTCCTCCCGCCGTGACTCTCCTCTCTCGCCTTCTTGACCCCTCACTGAGGTCTCCCTTCCTCCTGACCGCTTCCAGATAAGCCAATGACCCTCCAGAAGTTTCTGGCTAGCATCCCTGTTTCCAAACCTGGGGATACTTCACTGCAGCCAAGGCAAAGGATCACTGCTCCACCTGGTGGCTTTATGTGGGAACCTGACCTTTCTCAACCCAGAATCCTGCTAGGAGTTAACAGACGACAGGGCACCCCCAAAAATTAGGATTTGCTTATTAAAAATTGTGTATTTGTCTTACATGTTTAAATTTCTGTCACCTTCAGCGTACTCACCGTTTGAAGCAATAACCCTGTTGAGGCACATTTGCCACTGCTCAAAACAATTTTTGAACTTGTCAATTTTGATGCCTTTTAGTGCTTTGACCGCTTTATGTTTGTTTGTTTGTTTTACCTCTTCCACATTGGCAAAATGTTCCTCTTTGAGAATTTTTTCCATCCAGGGAAACAAAGAAAGTCACTCTGGGTGAGATCAGATTAATAGGGAGGGTGGGGAACAGGGATCATGCAGCTTGGGGTCAGAAACTGCTGAACGTTCAAAATGTTGAACGTTGAAAGAATCTCCAAAAAAATTCACAGAAATCCAACACAGCCTCTCACAATGCTCGCTGGTACACAGATGCCAATGGGTTCCTAGAACACTTACCTAGCGGTGGAAGCCTGTACTACAAGGGACCTGCCCTCCAAAAGATCATTCCGGGTCTTTGGGTGTACCCACTCATCCATGAGGATTAAACTGAACTTTTTCTCTTATCCAAATTCCTAACTAAGAGACTTGGGGAGTCACACTTGAGAGGTTTTACTACCCTATCTATTAAAGTTTGTTTTCCAACCTGACTCTAGCATAACATCTCATGACACATGAGGAAATCAAAGTATTTTATAGCCCTGCAAAGCTCTCTCTTGGGGACTCCCAGACTCCGGGAATCTTGTAAGACATTTATGCTCTCTGAAGTCTGCCACAAATAGGATTTCACCCACATATCAACAAACCTGGAGTTTTCTACCCCCTTATCTCCACAAAACATCTGTCTACTGATTTCCAAAATTTCTTCTACAAATTACCAGTCAGGAAGTCTTTGAATCCACTTATGACCTGCAAGCCCACACTTGGAAATGTCCCTCCTTCCTGGGCCAAACCAATGAATATCCCACATATATTGATTCACAGCTTTTTGTAACTTCTGCGACCCTAAAACTGTCTGTAGTCAAGCCACCATCCACCCACAGTAGGCACATGTTCTCAGAACCTCCTGGGGACATGTATCAGTGTCTAGATACTCAAGTTTGGTTCTCTATCTTACAGAGCTTGGCATCTTTTCACCAACATACATTACCTCATCTAGTTTTTACACCCACCCTACAAGGAAGAAAATACTTTCATTTTCACATGGGAAACTCAAGGCTCAGCAAGCTCTCAGACCTGCACTTCTGGGCTCACAGGGCCTGGTGGGAGACTGAATCCAGGACTGACTCCAACTCCGACCTCCTTCCTTCCCTTCCTCTCAATGCTTTGGGGTTGCAAGAAAACCTGTTACAGCCTGACCGGGTGCTTATGCCCACTGCCCAGAAAAGCCAAGACTAAGATAGCTGCAGTCAGAGTACAGAAAGAATTGTAATATGGCAAAGCAGCTGGGTGAGGAGGACAGGAGATATTTCTCAAATCCCCCTTCCCAAGAATTCAGAGGCTAGGGTTTTTATTTTGTTGTTGTTGTTGTTGTTGTTGTTTTTAAAGGACTGGAAAGCTCCACTCTCGAAAGTGGTGTGGTAGAAATTGCTCTGTCAAAGGAACCACTGAGCTAAAGCTGGCCCAGAGGTAGGATTTTTAAGGGTAATTTGGCAAGTGAGGTGGGAGTTAGGGAATTGGGACTGCTGATTGGTTGCGGATGAGATCACAAAAGTTTTCAGATTGTCTTTGTATACCAAATCAGTTTCTGGGTAGGGTTTATGGGTCACTGGTCTGGTGGGCAGCATCCAATGGTCTACCAGAATGCAGAGTGCCATTGGGTGGATTGAACTTCTGGAGACCATCAAGGAGGTCAGCTTGACATACAGCCCATTATGCTTCAAGAGAAAAACAAGTTTGTTAATCTTGCAGGCAGGCCCGGGGGCTAGGACAGGCATGGAGGTAGAAAAGGTCAAAGAGAACCTTATGATTTAGCTATGGTTCTATCCTAATAGCATCTAGGATCCTATTACAATTCTAACCTTGTGGTCTTCTATTATTCTTACATAGGGGGTTTCAGGTCCAGTCAGATCTATTTTCCTCTCCAGGGGTTTTCGTTCTCACCCTCACCCTAACCCTAAGAGTTGCTGTCCTTGGCATAATCTCAGGGAGGAGATGCTTCCGGGAGATCGAACCATAGAGCAGTGGAGTATTTGCTCTGTGCCAGGCCCCAAGCTTTTACAGACTATATCTTACCTCATGACCGGTGACCTTGTAAGGTAGGTCCTGTTTCTCATTGCCAAGTGGGAAGCCTGCCCAGAATCATGCAGCTAATAATTGGCAACATCCAGCTGTGAGCCCAGATTTCAAAGCTCTGAACCAATACCCAATAGTCATACCTAGGCTTACTTTTGTACTTTTCTTCTTCTTCTTTTTTTTGAGTTGGAGTCTGTCTGTCACTCAGGCTGGAGTTCAGTGGCACACTCAGCCACCACAGCCTCAACCTGATGGATTCAGGCTATCCTTCCATCCCAGCCTTCCAAGTAGCTGGGACTGCAGGTGAGCACCTCCACATCCAGCTAATTTTTAAAATTTATTTTAGAGGGAAGATCTTGCCCTATTGCCCGGGTTGGTCTCAAACCCCTGGGCTCAGGCAATCCTCTCATCTCTACCTCCTCAAAGTGCTGGGACTATAGGCGTGAGCCACCTCACCTGGCTACTTTTGTACTTTTCAACATCTGATTGTGATTCAACAATGCTTACAAGAACTGTAACTCCAGTGTGGACTCATGATGGCCTGTAGCTGAGCAGTGGGAACCTTGGTCTATCCCCTGGCCCACACTTACCTCTTGGTCTTTTGCTCTGCTGGTCCCAACAACCTTGTGGGAGTCACAGGCAGTGACTGAATTCACCCAAGTCAGGTCAGAGTAGAAAAACTGGTTTGTTGAATATACACAAGACAGCAGCAGGCAGAGCAGCAATAAGGGAGGTGTCAGCACTGGAAAGGTGGCCTGAGGTTCTTCCCAGTGGCATTTAACCTTTAGGTTAGGGTGAGTTGTAGGCTGTCCACCATGCATTAGGGTTCCCACCATGCAAATGAGGCAGTTCTGACTGGTGATGTTGGACTTTGATTGTAGGTCTCTCATAGAAGCAGGAGGTTAACACAGGGCAACTCTTGTACAAAATGGCTTCCGCAAAACCTCTTTGTAGCTAACCCCCTGCATTACAGCCCTCTCTACTTAAAATATTCAGAGTGTGTGCCATTGCTTTGCTAAACTCTGGTGTGTCTTCATGGCTCTCTGAGCTACCCTCTGCCATGTTTCTTAGCTTTGGCCCCCTTCCCTACCTTGGGAAGGTGAATTCTCTCTCTCTCTCTCTCTCTCTGTCTCTATCTCTATCTCTAATCTCCTCTCTCTTCTTTCTCTAAATTACTTTACAAATAAACTACATTTTCCAGTCTAACTTATGTGCAATTCTTTGCATCTTTCATGTGGCACTGGATGACACCAGCACCCACACACCTTGGCAGGTCTGACCTAACATTAACGAGGCTTCTACTGGAAGTGTGACCTAATATTTTGCCAAAATAAACCTCTTTTCCTTATAAATTAAAAACAAAAATCCAGAGTGTATCTGTTTTTCTGATTGGATATTCACAGACATATCTTCCAACGTAACAACATTTTGTGCATTGATCTCTTAGTTTCCCATGGAATGAGGGCATTTGTTCTATTGTGACATCTCCAATTCCTATGACACCATTTTAATGACTTCTAAAACCAAGCTTTTGGCAGGTGCGGTGGCTCATGCCTATAATCCCAGTACTTTGGGAGGTCGAGGTGAGAGGATTGCCTGAGCCCAGGGGTTCAAGACCTGCCTGGGCAACTTGGTGAGACCTCATCTCTACAATAAATCAAGAAAAATCAGCCAGGTGTGGTGGCGTGTGCTTGTAGTTCCAGCTACTTGGAAGGCTGAGGCAGAAGGATCGCCTCAGCCCGGCAGGTCGAGGTTGCGGTGGCTGTGAGCACCGTGCCACTGCACTCCAGCCTGGGTGACAGTAAGACTCTAACTCAAAAAAACAAAGCACAAAAAAGACCCAGGCTTTGAATCTGTCTTATAGGAAAGCTACTTTTTAATAGACACTTCTGAAAAAATTACATAGTTGACTTAAAAGGGTTGAAGGACAATAAAACAGTATGAATGTTTTGGGGGGTTTTTGTTTGGTTTTTAACATAGCAATTATTTTTTATTGTATTCATGGATGGTGAACTACATTCTGCAAAGTAACTGGTGATTGTTTATAAAGACCCAAACAATTCTACCTCCAGACACCTTACTGAGAAAATAAAAATCAAGTCAGCCAGGCTCGGTGGCTCAGCCTGTAATCCTAGCCCTTTGGGAGGCTGAGGCAAGTGGATTACCTGAGACTGCGGGTTCGAGACCCACCAGGGCAACTTGACGAGACCTCGTCTCTACAATAAATCAAAAATTAGCCAGGCATGGTAGTGCACACCTGTAGTTCCAGCTACTTGGAAGGCTGAGGTGGAAGGATCACTGGAGCCTAGCAGGTCGAGGTTGTGGTGGCTGGGAGCATGCCACTGCACTCCAGTCTGGGCGACAGAGTGAGATTCCAACTCAAAAAAAATTCAAGTCAGACTGAGAAAAGGGAAACCTGCCCTGCCACAAATCAGGCCAGCATAACAGACACAAATTCAGCTTCAAAGTTAACAGGAAGCCAAGTTTCTCACGCTCCAGCTGTGAAATGTCGCAACAAACCCCCTTTTGAGTGACTTCTGTTTTCTTCATCAGCAACAAACTTTGTTCTAAAGTTTTAGGCTGTCAGAAACTTTGCCATTTGAAATCAAATCAGCAAAAAGGAGATAGTTCACTCTTGCCTGGAGATTGTAAACCTTTTAACATTGAGAAGCAGTTTCGATTTCCCACGCAGATGCTGGCTCCAGCAGGGGCTCTAGACATGAGGATATTTAGCTATCTCAACTTCCTCATTTCCAAAAAACAGAGAACTTTGCAGTTTAGACCCAATGCTGACCGCTAACCCACAGCCTGTTTGCCTTGACGCCATCAAAACATTGCTTCATTTAAATTTTACCTAAATGCCCCCTCCCCCCAAATCACATAACAACCTTATCTCACTCTGTGTTTGATGAACCGCCCAGACGTACCACTGATATGCGGTCTCTCTCATTTCCAAGAGCCAATAAACCTGATTTCGTTGGACTTTGGGTTTGTCCTGATAGCCTTTGACTGGGACAATACCCATGGACTTAAAAGCTCCCATTTCATAACCAGGGCATCAAAAACAGGCAGATAAGTCCATCTTTATTCTTCAACAGAGAATGTAGCCAAGCTGCTCTCATAACCTAGATACAGTGGCCCTCTCTCTCCCTAAGGGACAGTGATGAACAAATGGTTATCACTGACAAAGCACTGTTCTATAAGCCATGAGACATTCTATCTCGAACAATGTATTATAATTGATTTAATCAGAACTGCTCAGTAAGTTTTGCAATGTCCTGCCCCGCAACCCAACAATTTCCAAGTAGTCTGCTTAGTCGATTTAGAATGCATCTCAGTGTTTTAGTTCTCTATTGCGATGTAACAGATTACCACCAAACTTTAGCAGCAAACATGTAGCATCTCACACCGTTTCTAAGACAGCAATTCACATTATGCACACTGCTAGAATTTTTAGGGAGTTCAAATCCAGATAAAATTCGATACTACTGCTAACTTAATGAAGATAGTATCCACCTAAATTAAGTTCACATGAATGCAAACTTGTGGAAGATTTTTGTTGTTGCTGTGTGTTTTGGTGCAATAGTATATTCATATTCATCAAGTTAGGAATACAAATACAATTTGTGTTGGGGACTGTGACCCAGGGAAATGGTATAATTCAAAAGCAGAGGCTGGACTCGGTGGCTCAGCCTGTAATCCCAGCACTTTGAGAGGCTGAGACCGGTGGATTGCCTGAGCCCGCGGGTTTGAGACCCGCCTGGGCAACTTGGCGAGACCTCATCTCTACAATAAATCAAAAACTAGCCAGGCATGGTAGTGTGCGCCTGTAGTTCTGGCTACTTGGAAGGCTGAGGCAGAAGGATCACCTGAACCCAACAGGTCAAGGCTGCGGTGGCCAGGAGAGTGCCACTGCACTCCAGTCTGGGTGACAAAGCGAGAAAAAAACACAAAAAATCAAAAGGAGAACAAGTTTAGGATAACACTTATTTTAGGGAAGCGTTAACACTTTACTTCGCATTTTCATTGTGGTCAAAGTAAAACTATATATATTTGGTGGTGCAATCAATTAATTTAGGATAGTGAAACAAACTTTTGCTTTATACAATAATCTCTGTTGCAAGGATCCGTTAACATAAATCAGGACTTTTCTCCTGATACAAATGCCAAAAAAAAAGAACATTTGAAACTAATTTCTAAGTTGAATGTTATTTATTCAAGTAGTATGTTTTTACATTGGGCATAACATTTAACACACTTTCTAGTAACCTGTCATATTTGTTAAATGCCTCTTCAGGACTGAATCAAAGATAATGTAGTGCAGAGTACTGGTTGGGTACAGGACACTGGGCTCAAACAAGCTTGAGTTTGAGTCCTGGCTCTTCCTGTAAATAGTGTGTGACCTTGAGCAACATACTTAACCTCTCTGACCCTTCTTTTCTCAACAGTGAACTGAGAATAATAAACAGAAGTGATATTGAGTGGATGTGAGATTAAATGAAGTATATAAATAATATCCGGCTGGGCACAGTGGCTCAAGCTGTAATCCCAGGACTTTGGGAGGCCAAAGCAAGAAGACTGCTTGAGCCCGCAGGTTCGAGATCAGCCTGGGCAACATGGTGAGACCTCGTCTCAACAATAATTTTTTTAAAAATTAGCGAGGCGTGGTGGCACACACTTGTAGTTCCAGCTACTTGGAAGGCTGAAGTGGGAGGATCGCCTAAGCCCGGCAGGTCAACACTGGGCTGGCCGTGAGCGTGCCACTGCACTCCAGCCTGGGCAATGGAGTGAGACTCCAACTCAAAATAATAATAATAATAATAATAATAATAATAATATCCACTTAGCACTGTGCCTGGCAGATCAGAATCACTCTTTAAGTAGCAGCTGTAATTATGATAGTCTATCAACACATAAAAATGGCAGTGTAGCCACATACAAATATAGGACAATTTTACATGTCCATTGGTCAATCTGAAAAGTAAAAAAAAAAAAAAAATCTGTTAATAACTCCAAAAGAAAAAGTAAAGTAGAAACCTGTGTCTTGATCGTTTCTTTATTTCTTTTCCTTTGATTTGTCTATCAGTCTGATAAACCTTTGTCCATCCTTTATTTTTGGTCTTTTTTTTTTTTTTTTTTGAGTCGAGGTGCACTGCACTCCCAGGCTGGAGTACAGTGGCACGCTTACAGCCTCCACAGCCTCAACCTGCTGGGCTCCGGCAATCTTTCTGCCTCAGCCTTCCAGGTAGCTGTAACTACTGGCACACACCACCATGCCTGGCAAATTTTTTGATTTATTGTAGAGATGCAGTCTCATCAAGTTGCCCAGGCGGGTCTCGAACCCCTGGACTCAGGCAATCCTCTTGCCTCTGCCTCCCAAAGTGCTGGGATTACAGGCTGAGCCACCTTGCCCAGTCATTTCTACTAATTCATTTTCTCCACACCAGGGGCCTTATTTTCCTGCTCCTTTGTACACCTGGTAATTTTTGATTGGATGTCAAATATTTATCTTGTTAGGTGCTGGATAATTTTTTTTATTTTTTTTTGAGTTGGAGTCTCACTCTGTCACCCAGACTGGAGTGCAGTGGCCGCTCCCGGCCACCGCAGCCTCGACCTGCTGGGCTCCGGCGATCCTTCCGCCTCAGCCTTCCGAGTAGCTGGAATTACAGGCGCGCACTACCACGCCCAGCTAATTTTTGATTTATTGTAGAGATGAGGTCTCGCTGCCCAGGCGGGTCTGGAACCCGCGAGCTCAGGCAATCCACTCACCTCAGCCTCCCAAAGGCGCGGGATTGCAGGCTGAGCCACCGAGCCCGGCTTTGAATATTTTTGAATTCCTGTAAATATTATTCAACTTTGGGGATGAAATCACATTATCTAGAAACAGTTTTAATCCTTTCAAATCTTTTTTTAAGATTGATTTGGTGGGACCAGAGCAACTTTTAAAAGTCTAGATTAGGCCAGACATGGTGGCTCATGCCTATAATCCCAGGATTTTGGGAGGCCAAGACGAGAAGATTGCCTGCGTCCACGGGTTCGAGACCGGCCTGGGCAACTTGGTGAGATCTCGTCTCTACAATAAATCAAAAAATTAGCCTGGCATGGTGGCACGTGCCTGTAGTTCCAGCTACTTGGAAGGCTGAGGCGGAAGGATCACCAGAGCCCAGCAGGTCGAGGCAGCAGTGGCCGTGAGCGTGCCACTGCACTCCAGCCTTGGCAACAGAGTGAGACTCCAACTCAAAAAAAAAAAACCATAAAAATCAAAGCTAGGCTGGGTGCAGTGACTCATGCCTATAATCCTGGCAATTTGGAAGACAGAAGAAAAAGGACCAGCCTGCACAACATAGTGAGACTTTGTCTCTAAAATAAATTTTAAAAATTAGCCGGGCATGGTAGCGTGTGCCTGTAGTCCCAGCTATTCAGAAGGCTAAGGTGGGAGGTTCACCTGAATGCAGGAGGTGAGCCATGGCCATGGCATTACGCTCCAGCCTGAGTAACAGAGTAAGACCCCAACTCAAAAAAAAGAAAAGAAAGAAATACACAATACATTGCTGCTAACTTTGAAGACTCGATTGTTTAAGAATATTAATGCTAATTTATTTTTTTAATTCCAGAGACCTAAATAGTAAAAATGGGGCATAATGAGAAAAAGTCCTATATGACCCTTCTGCATACAATGAAAAGAGCTCTTCTTCCTATAAAATGTCATCACTATTATGAAAATAGGATTTTGAGAAAACAAACAAAAAAGACTATATTTTGAAACTTGAAATCTACATTAAAGACAAAATGCAATTTTTTTTTTTTTGAGTTGGCGTCTCACTCTGTCACCCAGACTGGAGTGCAGTGGCCGCT
>NW_007258424.1:319331-341391 GCF_000164805.1 Carlito syrichta
TACAATAAATCAAAAATTAGCCGGGCGTGGTAGCGCGCGCCTGTAGTTCCAGCTATTCGGAAGGCTGAGGCTGAAGGATCTCCAGAGCCCAGCAGGTCGAGGCTGTGGTGGCCAGGAGCGGCCACTGCACTCCGATCTGGGTGACAAAGTGAGACTTTGACTCAAAAAAATAAAAATAAAAATAAAAAGATATATTCTGACCGGGCCCGGTGACTCAAGCCTGTAATCCCAGCACCTTGAGAGGCAGAAGTGAGAGGATTGCCGGAGCTCAGGGGCTGGAGACCAGCCTGAGCAACATGGCAAGAACTTTCTCTACAATAAATTAAAAAAAAAAAAAAAAATAGCCGGCGTGGTGGCACATGCCTGTGGTTCCAGCTACATGGGAGGCTGAGCCCAGCAGGTCAAGGCTGCGATGGCCATGAGTATGCCACTGCACTGCAGCCTAGGTGACAGAGAAAGACTCTGACTCAAAAAAAAAAAAAAAAAAAAAGCCGGACTTGGTGGCTCAACCTGTAATCCCAGCACATTGGGAGACCTAGGCGAGTGAATTGCCTGAGTCCATGGGTTTGAGACCAGCCCAGGTGGTGGTGCACGCTTGTGGTTCCAGCTACTTGGAAGGCTGAGATAGAAGGATCACCCTTGCCCAGCAGGTTGAGGCTGTGGTGGCCATGAGTGTGCCACTGCACTCCAGCCTGGGCAACAGAGTGAGACTTCAACTCAGACAAACAAATAAACAAAAAAGATATATTCTGCCAATTCGTGCAAATTTAAATTTCAAAACACACTTAAAATAATAGTCCTCAAAAATGTACACACTTAAAAATGTATCTTGAGATTTCTGTGCATTTTTTATGATCGATCCTTTTGAATTAGATGGGCTAAGTACCAGTGCAAGTAAGTCCTTCACAGCTTGTTTCATCTATTATGTGATTTAACATCATGAACATCAATGAAAATAAAAACCCAAGATCTAAGAGCTATCAAATGGCTCTGGACAGAAGGATAAGCTGAAGCAGGTGTGAGAAATCTTTTAAATATTCTTGAATCTAGGTAAAATTACAGCCAAATGGGTTTGTCAATGTGAAAAAGATACTTTAAAAACCATATATTGAAGTAAAATTCACATAACAGAGAAGTAACCATTTTAAAGTATATCATTCAGTAGCATTTAGTGCATTCACAGTATAGAACTGCCAAAACTATTCTTCGATTCTTTGTAAGAAAATGTTTATTGTCACGGATCTTTTTTTTTTTTTGAGTTGTAGTCTCAGTCCGTCGCCCAGGTTGTAGTGCAGTGGCACACTCACGGCCACCCCAGAGTCGACCTGTTGGGCTCCTGCGATCCTTCTGCCACAGCCTTCCGAGTAGCCAGAACTACGGACGCATGCTACCACGCCTGGCTATTTTTTATTTTTATTGTAGAGATGAGGTCTCACCAAGTTTCCCAGGTGGCCTCGAACCCACGGGCTCAGGCAATCCACTCGCCTCGGCCTCCCAAAGTGCTGGATGACAGGCTGAGCCACTAGCCCAGCCTATTGTCACAGATCTTTAAGCACATAGTTATTCACCAAATATTAATACATGGTTCCTATAAAGACATCAATCTCTTCAGCTCAAAGAGGCCAGATATCAAATAGCTATCAAACAGTGAAAACTCTTTGTCTTTTCCGATGCCAACAAACACTGCCAAATCCTTTCAGTGGAAAAAATCAGAGAGATCAAAGGGGCTTTTAATGTTACTACTGAGAAAAATGCATGCCCTCTTTACACATTTTAATAAATCAGGAATGCTCATTGACCTACAGGGGATAATGTTCCACAGTAAAACTTTAGGCTTTCCGAGAGAGAACATTTCAAATTTCCTGGGTAAATTTGGGAAGTATTAAGTGACATTCGCAGTCATGATTACATGCCAGTGTCTGTATTTTTCAGTACTACATAATTTGGTCTTGCAATTCTTTAGTCGATTGGCAACTTTCAATTCAAGACCCAAATATCTGGAAAAGCTAATTAAATGACTTATTATAGTTCCTTTGAATAGAGACATTCTCGAAAACTTCCGAGATTTCACCTACTAAAGAAGTACTGTTTCTTGCCTCCTACCTCGGGGTCTCCCACCAATGCCTCCTTCTCGCAAAAGCTAACAAGTCTGTTGGTAAGAGAGCCTGGACCCCTCCGATCCCACACCCCAAGAGAATTTATAGACTCTCAGCCTCAACATTACAGAGCCCAGTAGAGAAGCACGACTGTGGATGTAAGAAACAATTGGGTGATAATTGGCACAGTCCACCCCTTTGCCTACTCGGCACCTATACCCTCAATACACAGAAGAACATCCATTCAACAACAAGCCTCACACTCTGCTTTACAAGATACCATTATACTTTGCACGATTAAAGACACTCCCACTCTCTCCCTGAAAAAGGGAGTCCTGAAGTCCCATCAGTCACTGTATCCTATTCTGGGTTATATTAATTCCTGCCTGGATATTGGGTAACCCAAAGACTAAATCATATGCTATTAACAACCCACGCTCCTATCAGTGTGGACCATCTCTGGTCATTCTCCATCCAGGAAGTTTGACCAGGAAGATGGAGCTTTCCTGTTGGCTTTCAGAATTGGGTTCTATGGGCCATCCATACTATCTCACAGGTTTAGATGTCTTCCTTATCGAAATCCTGGTAAAATAAATGATATCGATTTTTCATTTAATAACTTGAACCACTGGGCTCTTACTTGGTTATTGGCTCTACTTGAATGAAGAAAAAGAAAAATGAAGCAGATTCAGAACTCTTATCTTCACGTGTGCTGCCGAAAAAATGGAACCAATTTGAGAATGTCCTTAAAACACCCAGAACCTACTTGAGAAATAGTGAGAACCCTAGTGAAAGTCAACAAAACCAAAAGTCCACAGGATTAAATAGAAGAAAATTTGACCCTCTTTCCCCTCCCTATTCATTAATTTATGGCTTTTTTTTTCTTTTTCTTTTTGAGACAAGGTCTCGCTATGTCACCCGGGCTGGAGTGCAGTGGCACGCTCATGGCCACTGCAGCCTTGACCTGCTGGGCTCAGGTGACCTTTCTGCTTCAGTCTTCAAGTAGCTGATACTACAGGCACACACCACCATGCCCAGCTAATTTTTGGGTTTATTGTAGAGATGAAGTCCACCAAGTTGCCCAGGCTGGTCTTGAACCCATGGACTCAGGCAATCCTCTCACCTTGGTCTCCCAAAGTGCTGGGATTATAGGTATGAGCCACTACACCTGGACTTTTTTTTTTTTTTAAATAGAGACAATGTCTTGCTACATTGCCTAGGTTGGTCTTGAACTCCTGGACTCAAGTGATCCTCCTACCTCAGACTCTCAAAGTGCTTGGATTACAGGCCTGAGTTACCATACCTGCCTTTTTTTTTTTTTTTTTGAGTTGGAGTCTCACTCTGTCGCCCAGGCTGGAAGCAGCGGCACACTCACGGCCACCCCAGTGCCAACCTGCTGGGCTCTGGCGATCTTTCCACCTCAGACTTCCAAGTAGCCGGAACTACAGGCGCACACGGCAACACCTGGCTAATTTTTCTTATTTATTGTAGACAAGGTCTCACCAAGCTGCCCGGGCTGGAATTACAGGCTGAGCCATTGGGCCCGGCCCTTTTTCTTAAAAAAAAACACAAAAAAACAAACTTGTTTAGTAATCTATTCTCACACCTATTGAGCCTCTGCTTTATACCAAGTGCGGAAGAGACACAATAGTGAGCAAAATGAAACCCATGCCTCATGGATCCTTTGTCACAGAAGCAGAACGTGCAGTGGTTAGCAGAGCTGCCACTCACTAGCCATGTGATCTTGATCAGATCATTCAGAACCCTGTGACTCAGGTTCCTCACCTATAAAATAAGCCGGGCTCAGTGACTCAGC
The DNA here is from genome assembly GCF_000164805.1 of Carlito syrichta. Lineage (NCBI taxonomy): Eukaryota > Metazoa > Chordata > Mammalia > Primates > Tarsiidae > Carlito > Carlito syrichta. The sequence continues at coordinate 323,244 of NW_007258424.1, forward strand.
CTGTAATCCCGTGCCTTTGGGAGGCTGAGGTGAGTGGATTGCCTGAGCCCGCGGGTTCGAGACCCGCCTGGGCACCGAGACCTCATCTCTACAATAAATCAAAAAATCAACCGGGCGTGGTAGCGCGCGCCTGTAATTCCGGCTACTCGGAAGGCTGAGGCGGAAGGATCGCCGGAGCCCAGCAGGTCGAGGCTGCGGTGGCCGGGAGCGGCCACTGCACTCCAGTCTGGGTGACCGAGTGAGACTCCAACTCAAAAAAAAAAAACAAAAAACCAAAATGGGTCAAAATAGTGCCTCAGATTGTTATAAGGGTTACGGGAGTTAAGACAAATAAAGTACTTAGAACAGGGCCTGGCACGTGTTAAACACAGAGTAAATGTAAGTTAGTTTCACATGCCATTTTCTACCCAGTTTCTCACAGAAAGAGAACATTTGAGGAGGGAAGCCGCAGCTATTAGGAGGGAGGCCATCCAACATCTTCATGTTATGGACATGGAAGGGAGGCCCATACAGGGTACAAGTGGGACCCAAATCACAAATAGAGACCAAAGCGGGCCCTCTGAGGAGTAGATGGGGACACCCGAGGATGGCATTGCTGAGTCAGACAGATCCGGCTACCTGATTTATTGTAGAGATGAGGTTCACCAAGTTGCCCAGGCTAGTCTCAAACCCATGGACTCAGGCAATCCTCTCACCTTGGTCTCCCAAAGTGCTGAGATTATAGGTGTGAGCCACTGCACCTGGACTTCTTTTTTTTTTTTTTTTAAATAGAGACGATGTCTTGCTATGTTGCCTAGGTTGGTCTTGAACTCCTGGACTCAAGTGATCCTCCTACCTCAGCCTCTCAAAGTGCTTGGATTACAGGCCTGAGCTACCACACCTGGCCTTTCATCTTTTTTGAGTTGGAGTCTCACTCTGTCGCACCTATAGTTCCAGCTACATGGAAGGCTGAGGCGGAAGGTTCCCCTGAGACCAGCAGGTCAGGGTTGCGGTGGCCGTGAGCGTGCCACTGCACTCCAGCCTGGGCAACAGAGTGAGACTCCAACTCAAAAAAATAAAATAAAATAATATAAAATAAATTAATAAAGAACAGAAACAGAGTAATTAAAGGTTTATACAAGAGCCAAGCGTCTATCCAGCTTCTATGCCACCTCCTCATTATGTAACTCTGGGCAGGGTTTATTCACCCACAAGGAGGAGGGGAATGAGGAAGAGTACAAGGAGGAGGAGGAGGTTCTCGAGAGATTCAGCCAGGACACTGAATGTGATGATGCTTTTTGTTATTGTTTTGGTTTTTGTTTGAAGTCGGCCTGATGTAGCCCGCCAGGGTGGCGTGTGCCTGTAGTTCCAGCTACTTGGAAGGCTGAGGTGGAAGGATCGCCTGAGCCCAGCAAATCAAGGCTGTGGTGGCCGTGAGCAGCATGCCACTGCACTCCAGCCTGCATGACAGAATCCTACTCAAAAAAAAAAAAAAATCGACCTGATGGTGCTTTTAAAGAGAAAGGTATGGTTCACTTGCAAGAGGATCAACTCCAGTTCTCCTTGCTATTCCTTTCTGGCTCTGTCTCTCTTAAGGGACTCTCTTGATAAATGGAATACAGGCCAGGCTCGGTGGCTCAGTCTGTCATCCCAGTGCTTTGGGAGGCCAAGGTGAGTGGATTGCCTGAACCCGTGCATTCTCGACCCACCTGGGCAAGTTAATGAGACCTTGTCTCTACAATAAATCAAAAATTAGACGGGCGTGGTAGCGCGCGCCTGTAGTTCCAGCTACTTGGAAGGCTGAGGCGGAAGGATCACCAGAGCCCAGCAGGTCAAGGCTGAGGTGGCTGGGAGGGTGCCACTGCACTCCAGTCTGGGCAACAGAGCGAGACTCCAACTCAAAAAAAAAAAAAGAAAAATGGATCACAATGCAACTGGTAGAAATCACCTCTGGTTAACTTCAGCAAAGAAACATCTTGGAAGGTTTTGGGGCTGGTCACAGACTTGAAAGAAAGCTGTAAAGAACAGAAAAAGGCCAGGCACAGTGGCTCACGCTTATAATGCCAGCAATTTGGGAAGCAGAGGTGAAAGGATTGCCTGAGTCCAGGGGTTCGAGACCAGCCTGGGCAACCTGGCAAGACCTCATCTCAACAATAAAGAAAAATTAGCCAGGTATGGTGGTGCGCACCTATAGTTTCAGCTACATGGAAGGCTGAGGCGGAAGGTTCACCTGAGCCCAGCAGGTCAAGGCTGCGGAAGCCGTGAGCGTGCCACTGCACTCCAGCCTGGGCGACACAGTGACACTCCAACTCAAAAAAATAAAATAAAGTAAAATAAAATAAAGAACAGAAACAGAGTAATTAAAGGTTTATACAAGAGCCAAGGGTTTGTCCAGCTTCTAAGAGAGAGCCTTGCTTTGGACTAAATTGAGTTACCTTTGACCAAAGGAAGGGGAGTTCATTAAGAGTAATCCAATATAGAAGGCTGTTTTCTTCCTTCCTTCTTTCCTTTCTTTCTTTCCAGTTGGAGTCTCACTGTCACCCAGCCTGGAGTGCAGTGGCATGCTCATGGCTACTGCAGCCTCGACCTGCTGGGCTCAGGTGATCAGAAGGCTGTTTTCCTAAAGCAAAATGGAGGTTCTATACCAGAAGAACCGAAAATGGAAAACGGACCTTAGCCAGAAACACCCAGGAGACACCCACTACATTTAGCTCGGTGGCCTCGGAGCCCGATACACTCCTCAGTCAAACCTTAATTTACTGAGACAGCCCTGTTTTCCCCTTATCTGATAAATGGGGAGGAAGAACGAGCCAGATGCCCTCCCAATGTAGAACCCTTGGTGTCCATTGCTGTAACGCAGGGAAGCCCCACTGGCTGTGCCCAGGAGTGGTTCGTGAAGGCTGCGGTGGGACAGTCCAGGTTGCAGCCGCTTCTGCTTATCTCCTACCTGCTCACTCCCATCCTGTGGTGCTGCGGTGGGGATACATGCTTCCCTGCAGACATACTGAACAAGGGTTGCATTCTCTCGCCCATCTCAGGGTGGGGCCAGAGGGTAGGCACCAGGGCTGGCAGGCCAGGTGCGCCATCCCCAGCTTGTACCTTCCATCTCTGCTTCCAGGCCAGCTACTCTCGAGGGATCCATTTCTCAGTGAGAGGGGAAGAGAAAGCGGTCCCTGGCCATTTTGCTTGCTGGCTAGTGATGTTTTGCTAATTTCCAAGTGCATTCACCTATGCAGTGGCTAGAGCAATACAGTGGAAACCTTCACCTGCCATCAGCCTCTCTTGGCCTCTGGACTCTGATGAAAAGGTTCTATGGCAATCCAGGTTGTAAGAGATGCAGATTCCAAGATGGGATGAATGGTGCAAAAATTGTGCTGTGCCTGTGAGAGATAATGGGGAGGAAACTGGGAAAGGTTTATAGCAACATTAGACCGGTGAGCCCTGACATCCTGGGGTCCAGCGATCCTTCTGCTTCAGCCGCCCAAGTATCTGGGACTATAGGTGTGTACCACCATGCCCCATTCTTTTTTTTTTTTTTTCAGTTGAAGTTTCTCTTGTTGCTCAGGCTGGAGTACAGTGGCACGCTCATGGCCACTGCAGCCTCGACCTGCTGGGCTTAGGCGATCCTTCCGCCTCAGTCTTCCAAGTAGCTGGAACTACAGATGCACTCCACCACACCCATCTAGTTTTTGTGATTTATTGTAGAGATGAGGTCTCACCAAGTTGCCCAGGCTGGTCTTGAACCTCCCAGCTCAGGCAATCCTCTCGCCTCGGCCTCCCAAAGTGCTAGGATTACAGGCTGAACCACCGCACCCAGCACTTTTTTTTTTTTTTTATTACAAAGATGAGGTCTCACCATGTTGCGCAGACTGGACTCAAACTCCTGGCCTCCAGTGATCCTCCTGGCTCAGCCTTCCAAAGTGCTGGGATTACAGGCATGAGCCACAGTGCCCTGCTTAGACTCCAAGCAAGTCTGACTCAAGTAAAGGATACAGGGAAGAAAGACCGGCTAGGGTATCTTAGACCTCTGTGTAAAGTAAGAAAAGTTTCATAAGGACAAAGGAGAGCTCTCAAACCAAAGGCAGCTATCAGAAGAAGTTCCATCTTCCAGGAACTGCCTTAGCATCCAAGGTCTGTAGACTACAGGAATGATCATATAATATCTAAACAATTATCAATTTTGTTTTATAACTTCCCTAGGGGACTCTCTGGAGTTTTTTGTTTTTGAAAAAAGCCCATGTTCTTTGCTAAAATGCAAGATATTCTTAATGGATGGGAGCTCTAAATTTTATATTTTTTGACTCTGGGCTTAGCAATATAGAAAGGTAGTTTCTGGAAGAAGTATAATTACAAGCCAGGCGTGGTGGCTCACACCTGTAATCCCAGCACTTTAGGAGGCAGAGATGAGAGGATTGCCTGAGCTCAGGGGTTCAAGACCAACCTGGGCAACTTGGCAAGACCTCGTCTCTACAATAAATCAAAAAATTAGCTGGGCATGGTGGTGCATGCCTGTGGTTCCAGCTACTTGGAAGGCTGAGGCGGAAAGATTGCCTGAGCTCAGCAGGTTGAGGCTGTGATAGCCATGCATGTGACACTGCACTCCAGCCTGGACAACAGCATGAGACTCTGACTCAAAAAAAAAAAAAAAAAAAAAGCTTAATTACAGTAAATTGCCTCTGATTCGATGCTGATGTCCTGATGTGCAGCTTTAGAACTTGTTTTATTAACTCACCCATGAATTAGTATGCCTCCCAAGAACTGAGTTCAAACAAGACTGGTTTGTGAGCCATTAGGCCAACTTATTAATATTAAAAGCAGATACAAATCTTTGTAGTGAACCATGACGGTGACCTTCATGACAGAGCTATTAGATTTCAAGCAGCCAAATTAGAAATCAAGACTGCAAGACAAATATGGTTAAATATGAAACGAGGGTGGGGGCTTTTGTGGGTCTCTTCTGTGTTTGGCCAGGCAGGGTGAGCTTTTGCAGCCAAGGGAAAGGGGATCCAAGGTGACTTTTTTCTGAAAGGTGGAGACAGGGCAGCTCCTGACAGGGCACTGACTCACCCTTAGTAATAATACTGCTTCTCTCCTTCTATTACCTCCTTCTGCGGTTCATGAGAACTTTGATCTCACTGCACGTTTCATTCATTTGTTCAATATATGTAAAGAATGAAGCCGGGGTCGGTGGCTCAGCCTGTAATCCCGCGCCTCTGGGAGGCTGAGGTGAGTGAATTGCCTGAGCCCGCAGGTTCGAGACCCGCCTGGGCAGCGAGACCTCATCCCTACAATAAATCCAAAAATCAGTCGGGCGTGGTAGCGCATGCCTGTAATTCCAGCTACTTGGAAGGCTGAGGCGGAAGGATCGCCGGAGCCCAGCAGGTCGAGGCTGCGATGGCCGGGAGCGGCCACTGCACCCCAGTCTGGGCGACAGAGTGAGACTCCAACTCAAAAAAAAAAAAGAATGAGTATAGCAATGGTCCCAGGTATCGGGACTACAGCAAAGAATATGGCACGAATGTATTCTTAACTGGCAGTGATAAGGTAAAATATACAGGTGACTGACAGGATTATATCTCAGGGGGACCCCACTACTGTATTTGCTTTCTCCATTTCACATGAGCAATGATGAGTTTTCCACACGTTCTTGGATTTATACTAGCTGGGTCTCAATGGTCTTTAGAAATCTGTTTACCTATTTCTAGTGGACTTCCTGTCTCATTCGTAGCAATTGTTTCAATCCTCTTATTCTCAGATCCCAGTACTTGCCTCACCCTAGTTTCTGGTGACCTCACTTCCTGTTCTCCTGCAAAGAGTGAGTCGCCTGCCGAGAATGCCTTCAGCTTCCGGCACCTGCATGTCAAAATGTCTGTGTGTCCACAATGATGGTCTCATCCTTCTCCCTGAGTCAAGGAAGGAAATTCGCCTCCTTCCTCTCAGGGCTTCCTCCTCTATCTCAACCTCATCCTTCTAGTTCCTTTTGCACTCTTGTTCCCTCAACCGTTTCCTCTAATCTGCGGCCTCTATCTTTCCTTGCTCCGGCTCCTTTTCTCCTGAGATGATAAACACTTCCCTCCATCCTGCTCCTTGGAATTACTGATCCTGCTTCTTCTCCGACAACTTAAAGTGGTCTATTCTTAAAGACCACAACATTCCAGCCTGAACCAAGACTCTGCAGCATATGACATCGTTCCCGTTGCCTTCTGAGCCTGTCTTGGATGTCGTGACGCCACGCTCTTTGGGGTCTTTTTCCTCTCTGAACACGTATCTGCCATTTTCAATGACTCTCCTTTATTCTCTCGCCATTCCCAAACACCACTTCTTCCCCCACCACGTGCCAAGGTTCTCTCCTGCCTAAGGGTCTCTTCTCTCTAGTTTCCGTCGATGAGGATCTCAGTCCCCATGGCTCATAAATCGTCACTGCACTGCTGCCTCTTAAATGAGAATCGTGAGCGCTCACCTCTCTCGCAAGTTGTTGACCTACATTGTCTGTGTACATTTCTACTTGGATGTCTTGCCAAGAACCTCAAGCCAAGTTCATCATCTTCCCACCAAACCAGTTCTTCCTGCTGCCTTGGTTTTGCACCATCATCTTTCCAGGCCCCCTTCCTTTTCCTTGTTTATATCTGAGCAGTGTTCAAGACCTGTGAGTGTTACCTCTATCATATCTTCTTGTATGCTGTCATTCCTTTCAGATCTTTCTGCCGCCACCCTGGTTCAGTCCTTCACTATTGGGCTCTTATTATTTAAATAGAATCCTAATTCTTCTCTGTCATTCGTCTCTTCTTTTTTATATGCCTTCTCCTCCGTGCTATGAGGTTAAGTAGAACCATGTCACTTCCTGTTCCAAAAAAATGTTGATGAGTCTCTATTATCCACCAAATGGAAGAAAAACTCTGTGGTATGGAATCAAAGACTTTTCTAATATGGCCTCAAATACATTCTGACCTTACCTCACTAGAGGTAACTGGTATATCCTTTTTGTCCATTCAAAATGGACTACTGGGCCAGGTGCAGTGGCTCACACCTATAATCCCAGCACTTTGGGAGGCTGAGGTGAGAGGATTGCCTGAGCCCTCGGGTTTGAGACCAGCCTGGCCGACTTGGCAAGACCTTGTCAATACAATAAATCAAAAAATTAGCCAGGTGTGGTGCATGTGCCTGTAGTTTCGCTACTTGGAAGGCTGAGGCGGAAGGATCGCCGGGACCCAGCAGATTGTCGCTGGAGTGGCTGTGAACATGCCACTGCACTCCAGCCTGGGCGACGGAGTGAGACTCCGACTAAAAAAAAAAAAAAAAAAAAAAAAAAAGTCAAAGATGTGGAGGAAACGAGGCTTGATTAGGCGAGCATCAATTGGATAAACTGAGTATTGAGTAAACTACTTTAAGGAAGGAAATCTCAGAATGAGACAAGAACTGTAAAAACTGACTAGCCAGCAGTAAAACATTTGCTACTGATTCCATAACAGAGTACCCAACTGTTGCTGTTAAAAGAAACAGAACCCTGCCGTGCAGTGGCTCAAGCCTGTCATCCCAGCACTTTGGGAAGCAGAGGCAGGCAAGAGGATTGCCTGAGCCCATGGGCTCGAGACCAGCCTGGGCAACTTGGTGAGACTTCGTCTCTACAATAAATCAAAAAAATTAGCCAGGTGTGCTAGCATGTGCTTGTTGTTCCAGCTACTTGGAAGGCTGAGGTGGAAAGATCGCTTGAGCCCAGCAAGTCCAGGCTGTGGTGGCCATGAGCCTGCCACTGAACTCCAGCCTGGGCGAGAGGGTGAGACTCCAACTCAAAAAAAAAAAAAAAAAGAAAGAAAGAAAGAAACAACACCTCAGTGTGATTACAGGTATGAGCCCCTGTGCAAATATATTATTAAAATTCATTTCAGTCAGGCAGATGGCTAAAGCCTGTAACCCCAGCACTTTGGGAGGCCAAGGTGAAAGAATTGCCTAAACTCAGGGGTTCAAGACCAGCCTGGGCAACTTGGTGAGACCTTGTCTCTACAATAAATCAAAAAATAAGCCGGGCATGGTAGCGCGTGCCTGTAGTTCCAGCTACTTGGAAGGCTGAGGCTGAAGGATCACCGGAGCCCAGCAGGTGGAGGCTGCGGTGGCCGTGAGTGTGCCACTGCACTCCAGCCTGGGCGACAGAGTGAGACTCCGACTCAAAAAAAAAAAACACATTCATTTCACCTGTTTCTTTTTACTTTTTCAATTTGACTACTCATTTTAAGTTGCATATGTGGTTCAAATTTTATGTCTATCACAGACAACCTGATACATGCAAAGGGAGGATGCAGGGACTCCAGGAATGGCTGCAGAAGCTTTCTTCCATGTGTCATGGAGCACTTGTGGAGAATGGAATCTGGCTTCTCCATCATTTCTTAATGCTGGCGGTATTTAGAAGACGAAAGAGGCGGTTAGAGAGTAAAAAACAAAACAAGACCAGACCACTGTATAAAGGGGTGTCCAGGCCTGGGCTTGATTGATTATAGTTTGATTCAACCCCTGGAAAAGGATGTTTACTAATGTTCCAGTTTATGGCCTAATGACCAGCAGTACCAAAATAGCCCCTTCTGTGCTCTAGTACCATATTCACAGGCTCTTTCATTAGTACTGATTTCAAATAGAGATTTTGAAAGGCCTCGGGGCACTGACTCGTATAGAGCTTGGTCCATTCTGAAGCCACTGTAGGCCTGGATTCTAGACTGAGATGAGCCTAGTGAAACTTCTTCCTCTCGGGAGTCATCCTAGATTTTCTGGTTTGAATATAGCCCAACAGATGTCCCCTCTGGGGCTGTCGCTTCTGGCGCCTGCCTGACAATCCATCTGGGAGGCCAAATGTCCAGTGCTTTTGACACACTCATCAGAACAGCCTAGAAAAGGTCTGTTCTTTGTACCTCTAGGTGTCCTTTGCCCTATACTCTTCCCCCAACATACACCCACATGCCCCAGCCAGAACAAGGAAGATCTATCAGTATCGCACAGCACAGTTTCAGCCTTGGTGTATAAATGTATATTTATACATTTAAATATAAAGTCTTGGTATATTTAAAAAGCACCCCAGCCGGGTGCAGTGGCTCATACCTATAATCCCAGCATTTTGGGAGGCCGAGGTAAGAGGATTGCCTGAGCCCAGATTCGAGAACAGCCTGGGCAACTTGGCGAGACCTCATCTCTACAATAAATCAAAAAATTAGCCAGGTGTGGTGGCACGTGCCTGTAGTTCCAGCTACTTGGAAGGCTGAGGCAGGGGGATCGCCTGAGCCCAGCAGGTCGAGGCTGCGGTGGCCATGAGCATGCCACTGCACACCAGCCTGGGTGACAGAGTGAGACTCCAACTCAAAAATGAAAAAAAAAGATTCATCCCAAAATAAAACCATTCTGATACTATATTTACCCATCACATTGGCAAAGGTCAAAAGTTTGCTAACGCTCTCCATTGAAGGGTCTTCTCAGGTACTGTTGGTATAATGCAATTTGGTAAAATCTCTCTGGGCGAAAATTTTGGCAATTTATACCAAAATTACAAATGCACTAGACATTTCTATAATTTACTTCTAAAAATCTATCCTATAGATAAATGTATAAAAGAGGCATGTGCGCAAGGTTATTTACTGCATTTTGTTACGGCAAAATGTTGATAATAGCCCAAATATCCAACAGTTGGGGACTGGTTAAATAAATTATGGAAATTTCTACAAGACACTATATAACCTAAAAAAAGGATAAGTATGCTCTTTATGAACTATTAGGCAGACATCTTCAACATGTAAATATATACAAAAAATGCAAAGTGCAAAATAGGGTATAATATTCTACCATTTATGTAAAAAAGGAGGGGTATAAAGTAAATACGTACATTAATTTGTTATAGTTATACAATTATATTTGGAACAACCTACAAGAAACTAGAAACATTGATTGCCTTGATGTGAGTAGCTGGAACAAGGATGGGAGAGAGTATATGCAATTAGACCTTTTGAATTTTGAATCATGAGAACATATTATATTAAAAAGGGCTTTTTAGGCCGGGTTCAGTGGCTCAGCTTGCCATCCCAACACTTTGAGAGGCTGAAGCAAGTGGATTGCCTGAGCCCGCGGGTTTGAGACCAGCCCGGACAACTTGGTGAGACCTCGTCTTTACAACAAATCAAAAAATTAGCCGGGCTTGGTAGCACGAGCCTGTATTTCTGGCTACTTGGAAGGCTGACGCAGAAGGATCGCCGGAGCCCAGCAGGTCGAGGCTGCGGTGGCCAGGAGCAGCCACTGCACTCCAGTCTGGGCGACGGAGTGAGACTCCAACTCAAAAAAAAAGGAGAGGGGGGCTTTTAAAATGTGCCTACCCTTAGAGCTTTTAGAAACCAATCCTATGGAAGGGGATAAAATAAGTGTGCAAATTTTCATTGCTATATATTAGGAATTATAAACGTATTATAATGATAAATTAAATTTTTATTACATATGTACTATTTAGAATTAAAGTACAAATTGAAATTTCATTTATAATATGGAAAAATAAGATACAACTTACATTTCCAAGAACAAGAACTGATGAACAAGCCAGGTACAGTGGCTCACTCCTGTAATCCCAGCACCTTGGGAGATGGCGGTGAGAGGATAGTCTGATCTCAGGGGTTTGAGATCAGCCTGGGCAACTTGGTGAGACCTCGTCTCTACAATAAATCAAAGCTGGGCACGGTGGTGCACCTGCTGTTGCAGCTACTTAGGAGGCTGATGTGAAAGGATCACCTAAGCCCAGCAGGTAAAGGCTGCCATGGCCGTGATCATGCCACTGCACTCCAATCTGGGTGACAGAATGAGACTCTGATTAAAAAAATAATAATAATAATTGTTTAACAGTGTTGATTTTACACGAAATATGATGTAGTCCCTTAAATTATCTTTGTCAAATGTTTTCATTAAGTAGAAAAACATTCATGAGACTTTGCTGAATTTTTAAAAGGCAAATAAACAACAATACGCATTATATTTTGTCACGAAAAAATCTAAATATGGAAAAAGAAACATTGATTGCCTTGATGTGAGTAGCTGGAACAAGGATGGAAAAGAGTATATGCAATTAGACCTTTTGAATTTTGAATCATGAGAACATATTATATTAAAAAGGGCTTTTTAGGCCGGGCTCAGTGGCTAAGCTTGCCATCCCAGCACTTTGGGAGGCTGAAGCAAGTGGATTGCCTGAGCCCACGGGTTCGAGACCAAAGAATTGTGGAGTATAGTTCACCAAAATTTAGCAGTATTTCTTTGGTATAATTATGATATTTTAACTATTTTTCACATTTTCCGTATCTTTTGTAATTTTTTTTACAATGAGCATGTATTATTTATATGATTAATGAAAAAAATGGATGCCAGAAGACAGACTATGGCCTCTAAATATAATTTTCTACTAAAAGGAAACAGCATTCCTTAAAGAAATGGCTGATTCTCACTGACTTCAGAAAGCAAGGAAGAAATCCAAGGGGTCTGTCAAATGGATTTAGGAGCCAGCCTGGAGAAGCTCCCACTGCCCAGTGATGCAGACATTTGTGCTTCAATAAGAATAATAACTGCAAAAGATTGAAACCCATCAAGTATGGTAAATGCGTGCACTATTAATGGTAATTTGAAAGCATTCTCTTTAGGGGAGACTTAGGGGTTTATTATTCTGAAAACTGATAAATAAATAATTTAACCTACCACACTACAAACTATACCTCAGATCAATCCCTATTTGGTGAGGGGTAGTTCCTCTTTATACAAGTATTCCAGCTAATAAATAAAGAAAAAATGATAGAATTAGAATATCACCATTTTGCAAACCCTCAATGAAATAATAGATTTGGGTAAAGATCATCAATGACCATTTACATTACAAAAAGAAAGACATACCTACAACACATGCGTCCAGATAGAAGCACACAGTACAACCTATGAAATATTCTTAGCCGGGCTCAGTGGCTCAGCCTGTAATCCTGTGCCTTTGGGAGGCTGAGGTGAGTGAATTGCCTGAGCCCGCGGGTTCAAGACCCGCCTGGGCAGGCGAGACCTCATCTCTACAATAAATCAAAAAATCAGCCGGGCGTGGTAGCGCATGCCTGTAATTCCGGCTACTTGGAAGGCTGAGGCGGAAGGATCGCCAGAGCCCAGCAGGTCGAGGCTGCGGTGGCCGGGAGCGGCCACTGCACTCCAGTCTGGGCGACCGAGTGAGACTCCAACTCAAAAAAAAAAAAGAAATATGCTTGCCCCCTAATTGGACACTGATCAGAGTAGATTTCTTTTTTTATTTTGGAAGAATTAATATGTTTATTTATTTTACTTTTTTTTTTTTTTTTTAGTTGGAGTCTCACTCTGCTGCCCAGGCTGGAGTGCAGTGGCATGCTCATGGCCACCGCAGCCTCGACCCGCTGGGCTCAGGTGATCCTTCCTCTGCAGCCTTCCAAGTTGCTGGAACCACAGGCATGTGCCACCATGCCTGGCAGATTTTTTGATTTATTGTTGAGACAAGTTCTCGTCATGTTGCTCAGTCTGGTCTCGAATCCCTGAGCTCAGGCAATTCTGTCGTCTCTGCCTCCCAAAGTGCTGGGATTACAGGCGTGAGTCATCGTGCCTGGCTAATATTTTTATTAAAAAATTTTTTTTTGTTATCGAAATGTGAGGTATAAGTGAGGATTAACTACATAAGTAGGCTGCATGCAGGTGAAGTTTGGGCTTCTTTTTTTCTTCTTTGAGTCAGAGTCCCACTCTGTCGCCCAGGCTGGACTGCAGTGGCACACTCACGGCCACCGCAGCCTCAACCTGCTGAACTCAGGCGATCCTTTCACCTCAGCCTTCCAAGTAGCTAGAACTACAGGTGTGTACCACCATGTCCAGTTAATGTTTTTATTTATTGTAGAGACAAGGTCTCACCAAGTTGCCCAGGCTGGTCTTGAACCCCTGGGCTCAGTTACTCCTTTCTCCTCTGCCTCCCTAAGTGCTGGGATTACAGGCGTGAGCCACCACATCCGGCAAAGTTAGGGCTTCTAACTGGCCCTCACTCTCCCTGGTAGTGGACCAGGTACACTTTGTGTTGTCACGTCCCCCCAGCTTTCTTCCCTCTCCCCTGTTCCCTGATCAGATCTCGTGATCTAACTATTATAAGGCAAGTGTGGAGAAAAAGAGAACAAGCCAAGTGGTTAGGTAAAGAAAAGAAAATTTATTAGAGGGAAAAGGAAGGAAGACTGGCCCTTAAGAAGAACGAGCAGCTTGTTCTTTTGGGGGAGACCCTTTTATACCCCGTAGCTGGGGTCTGGCGGTCACATAGCACACACAAGTCCTGAGGAAGCAGGTGCTGGTGGTTGCATTGCCCCAAGACGTGGTCTTGAGGAAGCAGGCTGGTAGTCATGTAATCCTGAGGACGCAGGCGTTGGCAGCGAAAACAAGACACCCCTTAAGCAAGTGGGGAAGGAGTGGGGGTTGTAGCTCCCTTGCAACTACCAGTACACAGGAAATATGAAGAACGGAGGAACATGTTGAATGACATCAAGAAGACGTTCTCAGCCAACTACAGAATGTGGGAAATTATACAGGACGGATTATCCAATTTCTTCCCCTGGAAGAAGAAAATTCTATAAATAAAGGGAACTTGAGAGACATTTCAATTGAATGCAATGTGTGAATCTTGATCCAAACAAACTAAATGTAAAATAACACTCAGGAGACAATCAGGAGAAATTTGGGTGCTGGCTGGAGAGTCAATGACATTAAAGAACTGCGGTTAATTTTTTAAAACATGAGAGTGATATTATGGTTCTGTTTTTATAAAGTCCCTATCCTTTAAAGGTACATATTAAAATGTGTACAAATAAGATGATGCAATTTATCTGTGATTTCCTTTGTCAACTTTAAACATTGAGATTCAGAACATATGATTGAGTATAGAATTTATTTGAGTGAAAAACTAAAGGATGGCCACCCAGGAAACACACACTCTAAACAAATGGGGTCAGGGCTCCAAAGTGGAGATGTTAAGGTTTTGTTTAGATAGGCAGAGACAGAGGAGTTTGAGCAGGATAACAATTATTTTCCACACAAGCTTAGTGTATACATTATGGTGTGATGGCAATTGATTGGTTAAAGACTGCTACATTCCAAAGAAGATTACTTTAAGATTCTATGAGGTGGGTAAAAATCCGAGGGAGTCTTATCTCTGGCACCACTTAGTCTCCCTAAACATTTACAGAGAAAAAGGCAGAAGGTGCAACTGCATACCACGTGACTCAGGTCACATAGCCACATTCCTCTCGAGGCTCAGAATAACTGAAAGACGCAACAGCTTTAAGTTTGAATTATTTAATTTCACACCTTCAAAGTAATCAATTGGAGAAGAGTGGGCAGACATGCTCTGCCTTTGGAAATTTTCCATAATAGAATTACTGAAAGAAAAGATAATGACACCTGTGGCTCCTCTTCTCCCCCTGACCCCCTCCCTCAACCAATCCAGGAGTGAGGGGAAAGGCCTGCCTGTTTTTCTTCTGGGGCAGTAGGGAAGGGGGATTAAAGAGACTGAGTGGCAGCTGGCAGCCACCGTCATGGAAGAAGGCCCTGAAGGTTTGAGCTAGTGGTGGCAGTTTTGGATCAAGGAAAACCAGCTGAGGCCCAGAGCTGGTCATGAAAAAATAAAGACCATGAAGTTGTGCTGGACCCAAGAGCTCAACAGCTGCAAGGCCTGTTTCTATTAGCCTGTTGGACTTTCTCAACAAGCCTGTAACCAACCATGAGTCCTGAACTCTAGAACAACGAAAAAGAGCTGTTTCGCTCATTTAACAAATATTGATTACATGCTCAACACTGTGCTAGTTAAGGCAGGCTCATGAAAAGGGTGAAGACACAATCCTGGCCTTGGAGAAGCTCACAACATTCAAAGAAGGCCAAAGACTGTGTTGGAAAGCAGCACTGCTGATACAGCATCAATATGCAAGCATAATACACAGAAGCAACACGGGCGACTTGAGAATCATCTTCGTTTGCCTGCAGGTAACCAGGGCAGGTTTCACAGAAGAAATGACTTTGAGTTAAAACTTGAAGACTAACTTGTCTTGCCAGGACAAAAGCCAAGAGCAGGAAGAAGAAGGAAATGAATTAGCAAGACGTAACATGAAACTGCAAAGTTAGCTGGGTGTGGTGGCACGTGCCTGTAGTTCCACCTACTTAGAAGGCTGAGACAGCCAGCTCGGTGGCTCAGCCTGTAATCCCGTGCCTTGGGAGGCCAAGGTGAGTGAACTGCCTGAGTCCGTGGGTTCAAGACCCACCTGGGCAACTTGTTGAGGCCTCATCTCCACAATAAATCAAAAAATTAGCCAAGCGTGGTAGCGCACAACTGTAGTTCCAGCTACTTGGAAGGCTGAGGCTGAAGGATCGCCGGAGCCCAGCAGGTCGACCCTGCAGTGCCTGGGAGCAGCCACTGCACTGCAGACTGGGCAACGGAGTGAGACTCCAACTCAAAAAAAAAAAAAAAAAAAAAGGCTGAGACAGGAAGATCGCCTGAGCCCAGCAAGTCGAGCTGTGGTGGCCAGGAGCATGACACTGCACTCCAGCCTGGGTGACAGAGTGAAACTACAACTCGAAAAAAAAGAAAAAGAAACTGCAAAGACACGTTTTGGGAACTAGTCTGAGGGGGAAATTCCCTAAACCGGAATTTATTTTTTTATTTTTATTTTTTGTTTTTTTGATTAATTGTAGAGATGAGGTCTTGCCAAGTTGCCCAGGCAGGTCTCGAACCCACGGGCTCAGGCAATCCACTCACCTCAGCCTCCCAAAGCACGGGATTACAGGCTGAGCCATCGAGCCCAGCTTCGGAATTTATTTATAGAAAGTTGTGTATTTAGTCTTACAAGTTTGAACTTCTGTCACCTTCAAAGTACTCTTCATGTAATGCAAAAACACCTATCAAGATGCTTTTTCCACTGCTCAAAGCAGTTTTGAACTCGTCAACGTGGATGCCTTTTAGTGCTTCTGCTATTTTCTGTTTCACCTCTTCCACATCAGCAAAAAGTTTCCCTTTGGGGACTTTTTCCATCTAGAGGAACAAAAAAGTTGCTGGGAACAGAGAGATGGGGTGAACAGGGAGGGTGGGACACGGGAGTCATGCCATGTCTGGTCAAAAACCGCTGAAAACTAAAGTGCGGTATGGGCGGATGTGCTTGTAAATCTGCCATCATGAAGTGGGCAAACGGGTTGAAAGAATCTCCAAAAACAATTCACTGAGCTGAACACAGCCTTACAACAAAGCTAGCTGGTACATCGATGCTGATGAGTTCCCAGAACACTTACCTAGTGGGGTAAGCCTGTACTACCAGGGGCCCACCCTTGTATTTGTTATGCTGGAACACAAAGAGGGTAGAGTTCCTAGTACCTGTTTCTAGCCTGTATAGACCACCATACTTTACCTCTCTTATCCTAGGTCTGGGAAAAGGGGACTGACTGTCTTAAGCCTGGGGCCCTTTTGACCTTTTAAAATGTGTTTCCTGATGTAAAAGGGAGAGGACATCCAAATTCAAGGAAAACCTATGGGTTGTGGATCAGTTTGCATTTTGGAGCACAGATATAACCCAAGAAAGGCTGATAACAAAGAGGAAACTGAGAGGGTTTAAGGCCCACAAAAACACGTGGTGTGAGCAGCGACAACGTACTTCCTAAAACCACAGACCCTTAGACAAAACAGGACGCTAAGTCAGTCAGAAATCCATGTTCTAAACTTCCTTTCCAGCAGCAGTAGGTTTTGTACTCATAGCAGTTTTATGTGGACTGCATATTACCTGCTATTTATTTCCAAGCAACACACCTTTGTCCTTTTTTGCTTTTCTTGATTGATTGGTGTGCTATTACAGCCTGACTGGGCTCCTATGCCTGCTGCCCAAGAAAAAACAAAACTGAGACAGCCCTTTCAATGGAGAAAGAGCTTAATATTGCCAAAGCAGCTGAGTGAGGAGAGCGAGAGAGATGACTCAAATCCACCTCCTCAAAAATTCAGAGGATAGGGTTTTTAAAGGGCACTCGGCCGGCTGGGGCTGCTGATTGGTTGATGGTGCTGTGGCGAGAGCCACTTTCTGGGAGGGGGATCACAGACCAACTTTCTGGTGTTCTGGGCCTCGGGGTCTGAAAAATATCTCAAATACCATTCTTAGCTTTTACAATAGAAGCTATCCATAAAGCAAGTCCCTTGACCATCAGGTACTACCCCTAGGCTGTGAGTCATTATGGAGGTAGTCTAGGAGGAAAGTGTGGGGGCGGGGGGAGGCAGGGTCCCTGGAGAATGAAGCTGCTTTGTCTCTCTTTTTTGTGCGTCAGGGTCTCACTCTGTCTCCCAGGCTGGAGTGCAGTGGCACGCTCACGGCCACCGCAGCCTCGACCGGCCGGGCTCAGGCAATCCTCCCGCCCCAGCCTCCCAAGTGGCTGGAACTACACTGTAGGTACCAGCGCTTACCGAGTTGCCCAGGCTGGCCTCGAACCCCTGGGCTCGGGCAATCCTCTCGCCTCGGCGTCTCAAAGTGCCAGGATTACAGGCGTGAGCCACAATGCCCGGCCAAGTGCCCATTTAAATACTTATTTCAAAATTACACATCATACACAAGACACCCTTACAAAAAGGCTGCCTGTAAACATACGACTTGAGAGAAGCGATAAGGAATCAACGAGCACTGCAAAACTGGCAACAAAAGGCAACTGGATAATATATGCGCAGCTTTGGATTTTTTTTTTTTTTTTTTAATTGAGTTGGAGTCTCACTGTCGCCCGGGCTGGAGGGCAGGGGCACATTCACGGGCACCCCAGGGCCGACCTGCTGGGCTCCGGCGATCCTTCCGCCTGTCGTCCAAGCAGACAGAACTACAGGCGCGCGCTATTGTGTCCGGCCACTTTTTGGCTTATCGGTGAGACGCGGTCTCGCCACGTTCCCCGGGCTGGACTCGAACCCGCGGGCTCAGGAAAGCCACTCGCCTCGGCCTCCCAAAGTGCCGGGATGACAGGCTGAGCCACCGAGCCCGGCCTGGATTTTTTTTTTTTTTTTCTTTTTTCTTTAAACAAGACATATTATTAAACGGTTCTGACCAGGGAGGCGTTTGTCACGTGCCTCGCGCCGGAAACTTCTCACAACACCCGTTGAGCGATGTGACCCGACCGCGCTGCCCCG
>NW_007258424.1:342075-348963 GCF_000164805.1 Carlito syrichta
CCATGTCCCACGAGGGTGAGCGGGGGTGCGCGCGCGCGGAGGGCCTGCGCGCCGCCGCCCAGGGCGCGCCGGGCGGGGCCCCGGGGGCCTCCCGCTGCCAGGACGCGCGGGGCCCGCTGGCTTTGCCGGGTGCGGGGGGGGCCGGTCTGCCGGCCGGACTCGATCTTCGCCCCCGGCCGTGGAGCAGAGGAGAGGCGCCCCCCGAGGGGAGGCCTTGGGGAGCCCTAAAGCCGTTAAAAGGCGCCGGGAGGGGACTGTGGCTCTAACAGGTGGGAAGTCTCGTGGCGACGGGTCGAGGGTCCCTTTTCGCTCGCCGTTTCCCAAAGTTGGGTGGGCGAACCGGAATCGAAGCGCTTTCCCAGCGCACCCCCAGGATCGGGTTGTCGCGGCCACGGCAAGGGATGGTTTGGCGGCCCTCTGGTTTCTGTACTGTGGCGGAGCGTGTCGGAAAATTTTAAACTGCGAGTCAGAAAATCTGGATTTAGCCCGGCGTCGCGTCGGTGTGTTTTTCTCCCTGGCTAGTGTGGAGTTATAACACAGGTCAGTCCGATCCGTGGAGTCTTAAGACGAAGTTGTATTGCTGTTATTGTTTTGAGTCGGAGTCCCACTCTGTCGCCCGAGCTGGAGTGCGGTGGCACGCTCACGGCCACCGCCGCCTCCACCTGCCGGGCTCAGGCGATCCTCATGCCTCAGCCTTCCAAGTAGCTGGCACGAGAGGGGTGCGCCACCGCACCCGGCTAGTTTTTTTATTTATTGTGGAGAGGGGGTCTCACCTTGTTGTTCAGGCTAGTCTCGAACCCCCCCGACCCCGGGCAGTCCTCTCATCTCCACCTCCCAAAGTGCTGGGATGACAGGCGTGAACCACCCTGCCCCACCTAGAATGAAATTTTAAAAGCATTCAAGAAGAGACCTTGATATTTACTAGCGACCCATCCTACACACTATCCCCCAAGGCAGCAGGTTGCATCTATAGGCAGTAATAATAGCTTGAAGGTCTTATTTTTTAAAAGTCTTATTTTGCAAAATATCTCCAAGACCGAGCTCCAGGTAGGATACACCCAGTATGCAGAAGGTGAAGATAGTGTGTTTTGCCTTCTAAGATCACATTTGCACTGTGCATCACACAACCAGTTGACTCACTCCGAACTTAACTGTAATTAATTTTTTTTTTAAGTTTCTGCTGCCGCTGTGTCATTCTTTTTCCTGTACTGTTGTTGTTTGATCTGTGTTGGCTTCTTGAATGCAAGTTGAGGACCTAACAGTAACATGAGGGCAGAGAAGTGACATTGGATTTGGAGTAAGTGGTGTTGGGTTCCTGGAGTAATGGAAACAGTAGCCAGTTGAGAGATGAGGAGGTGGGAACTGTTAGGACAACTCCTTCAAGAAGGTTGACTGAAGATAGGGGGAGGTGCAAAGAAATGGGTAGAAACTGTCCGGGCAAGGGGGCAGTAGGGTAGGAGTCGGTAAGGTAGGTGTGAAATTGGGTGGCCATGATCTGCTAGAGACGCCTCAGGTCCTTGAGAAGGAAGAAGGCTGGGTCCACACTGAAGGGTCAGCTCGGACAGTTCAGGACAGTTCCTCAGTTGCAGCAGGAAGGAGGGTGTAGAAACAAGAGCCGCTGTCCATGTGGTGGCATTAGGTGAGGCACCACCTTTCGTGCAGTTAGTCCAGTGATTACAATTCTGCTTAATTGTCATAGTACCCAAGCTATGTTTCCACAAGTCTGTCATGAGAGGTCCTGTCACATTTCACACAACATTCCAGCTATCAACAGTGCTCCCAAGTTTAAAAGTTTTGTGGAAAAAGGTTAGTGTGCCATGATTCTTTGATGCTGCGTCCTTGTATACACATCTTAACGTAGACCTTTTCTTTTATAAGGTTCATCAGCCTACAGTTTCCCAATCTACTTGCTCCATTTTTCAGTAATGGCATTAACCTCTTTTCAGGCTAATAGCACTTCATCTAACCATGGATCAACAACTTTGCTTGCTTAAATTATTGACATGCAGCTTATCCAGGCCGCGAAGAACACCTCTGATGTTCATTTGAAATGTGCTTCTCAGGGTCTCTGTTCCCATTATCAGCGTCCATTCTATCTAGCCTTTTTAGTGCAAGAATAATTCTGTTTGAGAGAAAAGACAAAGCAATTTCTTTAAAAAAAAGGTGTGAATGTACCCAGTCTGTAGACACTGCTCAGTGTTCTGCATACAGTGGCTCACTTAATCTTTCTGATGGCCCTTTAAGGTACTTTGACCACATTGTACAGTTGAGGAAACTGATTCTCAAGAAGTTTCAACAACTGGCCCAAGATGACATGGTGATCTGTGGCCAGATAATTCTTTGTTCTGTGTGTGTATCCTATGCATTGTAGAATGTTCAGCTGCATTCCTGGCCTTCACTCACTAGATTCCAGTAGCATTTTTACAGTTGTGACAATCAAAAATGTCTCCAGATGTTGCCAAATGATTAGGGACTGGGGAGAGGAATGACAAGATCATCCAGCATTTTGAACCATTGACCTTGGAGGGAAATGGATTGGGTAGCAGGTGCCTGATGAATTAAACAGGAAAACCTAAAAACAGAGAGGCTAGTTAGACTGCTAGGCTAGTCCATGTAGAAATACGAAGACCAGTGCTGTAGTGGGGACTGGAGAAATGTAAAGGAAGACCTTTGCAGAACTTGGCCCAGTGGAGTTCAATGGTACAATTTTATTGTGACATTCCGAAAACAGAATTAAGAAGTTGGAAGAGGAACTAGCTTTGACATACTTGAACTTGAGGTGACTGTGTAGAGCCTTGAAGGCAGCTCAGACTTCGATTTATTGTATTTAGTCAGAATGTGGCTGGAGGCAGGAAAAACTGCTAATTCAGGGGTTCTCAATGTCCTGTGTAACACCCTTTTTCTGTGAAATAGGTAGAGGTGGTGTGCCTGTCAAATTGAGTGTTCTTAGGCTCTTCCCAAATCTGAAGAAGGACTCTCCAGTTTTTCTGAAACCTATTGCTTGTCTCTGCTGGAATCCAGCACAAGATACTTTTTGGATTTAAATCAGTATTTTATTCTGGCTCTTAAAAAATTATGACTGTAAAGATAATAATTATATCAGAAGAACTTGAAGGATTATTACTCTAATGCCCAAAGTTAATTCCGTTTACTTAGTAGATTGACGTTGAGCAGCCACATTGGGCCAAGCATTGAACATGCTCAGAGATAGGAAGACATAAGACATATGTTTATGGCCTAGTGGGAGCAATAAACAGAATATGTTGAGAGGTGCATATTTTGTATTTGTGGCGCATGGTAAGTAATCTTCTAAGTGAATTGTAAATTCTTTTTTTTTTTTTTTTTGAGTTGGAGTCTCGCTCTGTCACCCAGGCTGGAGTGCAGTGGCCTCGACCTGCTGGGCTCAGGTGATCCTTGTGCCTCAGCCTTCCAGCCTTCCAAGTAGCTGGAACTACAGGCATGCGCCACCACGCCTGGCTAATTTTTTGGTGAGATGAGGTCTCGCCAAGTTGCCCAGGCTGGTCTCGAACCCGTGGGCTCAGGCAATTCTCTCACCTCAGCCTCCCAAATTGCTGGGATTATAGGTGTGAGCCACTGCACCCAGCCAGTAAATTCTTAATCTGTAATGCTATATACTCTCACAAGTAACCTAAAAATTTATATTTGAATTTTTTTTTTGAGTTGGAGTCTCATTCTGTCACCCAGGTTTGAGTGCAGTGGCACACTCACCGCCACCGCAGCCCCAACTTCTGTTCTGAGGCGATTCTTCTGCCTTAGCCTTCCAAGTAGCAGAACTACAGATGCATGCCACCATACCCGGCTAATTTTTTTATTTATTGTAGAGATGAGGTCTCACCAAGTTGCTAGGCTGGTCTCGACCCCCTGGACTCAGGCAGTCTTCTCACTTTGGCCTCCAAAGTGCTGGGATTACAGGCTTGAGCCACCGTGTCCAGCCAGTATATTTGAATTTAAAATATTTTATAGTGCTTTTAGGAAGATGGAAATGGCACCTCATAGAGAATTAGGATGGTTTCCAGAAAAGGCTGAGTTTTGGAGGATAAGTTAAAGTCAATGGGGAAGGTGTGTGCAGTAGAACTGAGCAGGTTGTAGGACATTCTGGGTGGCGGGGATATAATTGCAAAAGGCTAAAGGTCTGAGTAATGCACTTGGGAAAAACCACAAAAGAGCTCCCAGTAAGATTGTTGAGTAGCATATGAAACAAACACAAAATATTTCTGAGCAAGCCAAAGTTGTCCAAAGCATATTTTTAAATTCTACAGTGCCGAAAAGAGAATTGTATCGATTGTGGGGTCCTAACTCACCCTAGCCAACCATGAAAGCATTTGTTGTGCATATGGCTTCATATCTCCAAGACTTTTACATTTGTATTCGGTGAACATTAATTCACCAGTTTCACCAAATGTATTTCCCCTGCTAAGGCATCTATAATTCTCCTTATTGGGTCATTTCAGCTGTAGTACTAGAAGAAAAGCCAGTTTTTCAGATTGATTCATTTATGTGGAAACCCTTTTACGGACCATCACTGCTTGATGCTGGTAGTAATTTGTCTAGAGGGGAAGGAAGACCTATAAAGAAATTGTAGTAGATGTCTTAAAAGAGGAATGTCTGAGAGGCTTTGAGAACTTTGATAGACGTATAGGTGCGGTGTTCATTTGAGCTTGTGCTGAATCTTAAAGATGTGACCAGATATTTTCCCGAAAGGGGGAAAAAAGAGTATGAGAAGACACCGAAAAGTTCATGAGATTCTCTGTCTGGAACTTTATTTATTTATTTATTTTTGGTTGGAGTCTCTGTCTCCCAGGCTGGAGTGCGGTGGCATGCTCATGGCCACAGCAGCCTCGACCTCAGGCAGTCCTTCCAAGTAGCCAGAACTACAGGCGCACACTACCACACCTGGCTAATTTGGGATTTATTGTAGAGACAAGGTCTCACCAAGTTGCCTGGGCTGGTCTCAAACCCGCGGGCTCAGGCAGTCCTCTTACCTTGGCATCCCAAAGTGCTGGGATTACAGGCTGAGTCACCAAGCCTGGCCCTCTTTCTGGAACTTTAAAATGTGATTTCTTGCTGCCTGAATTAGCTTTCTAGAAGAGAAATTAATCTACTGCTTTAAATATTTCAGTAGTTTCCATCTCCTTCAATAGTGTGGAAATCTACTTTAAGTAATTTTCTTTGGAGCAGAAATAGTACACTAAACTCAAATGTCATGCTACAGTTTTTTCTGGTTTTGTTTTTTTTTTGTTTGTTTGAGTTGGAGTCTCACTGTCACCCAGGCTGGCAGGCTGGAGTGCAGTGGCATCCTCATGGCCACTGCAGCCTTGACCTGCTGGGCTCAGGCGATCCTTCCACCTCAACCTTCCAAATAGCTGGAACTACAGGCACATGCTACCATGCCCAGCTTATTTTTTTATTTATTGTAGAGATGAGGTTTCACCAAGTTGCCCAGACTGGTCTCGAACCCCTGAGCTCAAGAAAGTCGCCTCTGCCTCCCAAAGTGCTGGGGTTACAGGCTTCAGCCACTACACCTGGTGCTACAGAATTTTAAAGCTGTTGACCAAGTCAGAATTTATTATTATTATTTTTTTAGTTGGAGTCTCACTCTGTCGCCCAGGCTAGAATGCGGTGGCTGCTCATGGCCACTGCAGCCTCCACCTACTAGACTTAGGCGATCCTTCTGCCTCAGCCTTCCAATTAGCTGGATATTACATTTTTTGTTTGATTGTTTTTTACAAGGTGAGGGACACAGGAATTGGAAAAAAAATGAAGAGAGATAATTTTATTTTTGGCACAGAAAATTGTTAAATCAATTGTAATTTGGCTTGCTAAAAACACTATATTTGGTATTTATTATTATCCAACAAGTAGTTTTATGATTATGTACTATGTGCAGAAACATTGGGCTAAGGGTAAGACAGAACAGAAACTGCCATCAAGAAGGTTTCCTGTCTAATTGGGTGTTGTCTAGCTTCCTTTGGGGAGGAGGGATCGTGGAAGGTGACCTTTTTTTAGTTAAGCATGATTGGTAACAACATTAAGGCTTAAGGAAGGAAAAAAACATGAAGGGCTTTTTCTCTCCTATCCCAAGTCTTGAGTGTTTATGAAGAAATTGAGCTATTTAGTTTGGAAATAAACTGTGATTTGCTCTTGTGACAATTTAGCCCTACAAAATTACTTGAGCAGCTTAGCACTAGGATTCGTCAGAGAAGGGGTGATGCATCCAGAGGTAAGGGGGTAGGGCCAGCCTCGGAGCCTGAGCCTGGCACACCTTAGGGTTGTGCATGGACTTACCTCCAAACCAGAGCATTTTTATCCCCAAAATGAATTGGAAAAGCCAATCACAGGGTGAAAACTCTTCACTCCAAGTTTTGTTAATTTAAAATAGTTCTCAGAAATAATCTTTCTTGCTGCTATGATTATAATATAGTAAACCGTTTAGTCCTCGTGCTAGGCAATTAAAAAAAATTAAAAAAATTTTAACTCATGAGCTAAGATTAACTTTCTAGTTGAGACACTTCAGGTTGGTGTTAAAAGTATTTTCAGCTTAAGGTATCCTGATATTCATTTTGGCAATATCTCTCCCACCTTCAGTCTTTAGATTTTAGGTGTAGACACCTAAAAGAACCTCTTTAGTCTCAGTTCATCTTCTGCCTCCCATTCATCTATTCACTTATTGACAGGATACTTTTACAGATATTTTAGTCACTAGCCAAACTGCATCAGTCACCATCTCAAATACAGTTTTATGATGGTCTCATAGTTTCGAAAACCTCCCCTCCTTTGCTTGGTAAATTTTTCTCTCAGCCGGGCACAGTGGCTCACACCTGTAATTCCAGCACTTTGGGAGGCAGAGGTGAGAGGATTGCCTGAGTC
>NW_007258424.1:349132-354109 GCF_000164805.1 Carlito syrichta
CCAGGCGTGGTAGCACGCGCCCTGTAGTTCTAGCTACTTGGAAGGCTGAGGCGGAAGGATCACCGGAGTCCAGCAGGTTGAGGCTGTGGTGGCCAGAATCAGCCACTGCACTCTAGTCTGGGTGACAGAGCAAGACTCCAACTCAAAAAAAAAAAAAAAAAATTAGACCCAGGCGCTGTTGGTCATGCCTGTAATCCCAGCGATTCGGGAGGCCAAGGTGAGGGGATTGCCTGAGTCCACGGTTCGAGACCAGCCTGGGCAACTTGGTGAGAACTCATCTCTACAATGAAAGCAAAAAATTAGCCGGACATGGTGGCACATGCCTGCAGTTTCAGGTACTTGGAAGGCTGAGGTAGAAGGATCGTCTGAGTCCAATAGGTCAAGGCTGTGGTAGTGTAGTGAGTGTGCCACTGTGCTCCAGCCTGGGCAACAGAGTGAGACTCTAACTAAAAAAAAAAATTTTTTTTTTCTCCGAGATGTGTGTGTCAGTCAAATATGTCTCCTAGGGAAAGATTTTCCTCTATCCCAGACCACATTGTACCCTCGCTTTTATAGCTTTTTGTTTATTCCACTTTTTAAATAAGTGACAGTCCAAAACAGACTCATTCTTCTTCCCATTTTATAGCTGCAGAAACATTCTCAGGATCATTTTGTCCAGTCCCCCAAGCAGTGGATAAAAGAGTGACATTTAAAGCCAGATCTGTCTGACCCTAAAACCTGTGATCCCATAAAGGGAGCCAGCGAGGGGACAGCACCTCAGAGCTGGGACTTCAGACCTTAGAACTGACTTTTTTCAGGTGATGTATGACATTGAGCAACTCCCTGAAGGTTTCTCAGCCCTCAGCTGTAGAATGATTCTGTGGTCCTTTTCTGCTTCAAGTGAGTGATAAATTTGAAAGTGCTTCAAAGTTGTTTTTCCCGTAATTACACAACACAATAACAGTACCAGGAATTGTATCAGCTATAAGCTATAATCATAGCAAAGAAACAGGGTTGTGTGTGTGGGTGTGTGTGTTTGTGGGCTTTTTGAGGGAGCTGTTTAGAGATGCCAGGGATACAGTTGTGTTTTCTGTTAAGTGCTTTTAACTGGGCCAGGTATGGTGGTTCACGCTTGTAGTCCCAGCCGTTTGGGAAGCTGAAGTAGGAAGATTGCTTGAGGCCAGGAGTTTGAGACCAGCCTGGGCAACATAGCAAGGTCCTGTCTCTACAAAAAAAAAAAAAAAGAAAAAGTTTTAATTAGCCAGGCATGGTGGGCCTAGTTACTCAGGAAGCTGAAGTGGAAAGATCATTTGAGGCCAGGAGTTCGAGGTTGGCAGTGAGTGATGGTCACACTACTGCACTCCAGCCTGGGTGACACGGTAAGAATCTATCTCTAAAACCAACTAACTAAATAAATAAGCAGTTTTTAACTGAGCTAAGGCACATGGGAGTTCACTGTACTGTTCTTTTTACTTTAGTATGAGCTTGAAATTGTGCACAAAAGAAGATTTATAAAAAATGCTTTTAGCTTATTAAGTGCCATATATTTAAAAGTATGCATTTTGTTTCTATACATGTCTTAACCGGTAGATGTTTATTTTTCTAAAGGCAAGAAAGTGCCTTTCTTCCTTCTTTCCTCCCAGATGTCTCCCCAGTGAAGACATGATAAGTTGTATAAGTGCTGTGGAAACTAGAATTGTTGCTAAGGGACACGTTTAGGCTCATAGATCAGCTTCCAGACAGGGGCTACCTTAGAATAGTGCTCTTCTGGTATTTCAGTAACTAAATCCCAGGGGCTGAGATCCAGAGTGGATTTGCTGCAGATTAAATTTCTCTCTGCAGTAAAATGGTGTTAAGTGTGGTTTCAGTGTAATGTCAGAGAAGTCCCTCATATGCTTTTTTTTTTTTTTTTTTTCAGTTGGAGTCTCACTCTGTCGCCCAAACTGGAGTGCAGTGGCCGCTCCCGGCCACCGCAGCCTCGACCTGCTGGGCCCTGGCGATCCTTCCGCCTCAGCCTTCCGAGTAGCCAAAATTACAGGCATGCGCTACCACGCCCGGCTGATTTTTTGATTTATTGTAGAGATGAGGTCTCACTGCCCAGGCGGGTCTCGAACCCGCAGGCTCAGGCAGTCCACTCACCTCAGCCTGCCAAAGGCGCGGGATTACAGGCTGAGCCACCGAGCCCGGCTTATATGCTTTTTAATTTTTTTATTTTTTTATCTTTTTGAGTTGGAGTCTCACTCTGTCACCCAGACTAGAGTGCAGTGGCCGCTCCCAGCCATTGCAGCCTCAACCTGCTGGGCTCCGGCAATCCTTCCGCCTCAGCCTTCCAAGTAGCTGGAACTACAGGCGCGTGCTACCACGCAGGGCTAATTTTTTTGATTTATTGTAGAGATGAGGTCTCGCCAACTTGCCCAGGCAGGTCTTGAACCCGCGGGCTCAGGCAGTCCACTCACCTCAACCTCCCAAAGTGCAGGATTACAGGCTGAGCCACCGAGCCCGGCTGCATTTTAAAGTCATTTTTTTTCTTTATTTTAATTAACACTTTACAAAGTACAAAATATACTGTTTTTTGGGGAGAACATTAGGTACTTTTTTTCTTTCCATCATACAGTACATGAGCCTCGAGGGTTTTGTGTTTCTTCGACAATAAAACAAGCATGAGGGCCCCAAGGGCAGGTGGGGGCAGGATGGTCGGTTCTCCCCTCTAAAGTCATTTTTTGAATAAGTAATAATGTGCACACAGTACAGAATTTTTGCTGTGCAAAGACTCCCACCCCATCCTGCAGCTGCCAGCTCCTCTCCCGAGAAGTAGTCATGGTTCCAGCCTCTGGGGTGGCCTTCCAGAGGTACTGCGTGTTGCTAGAGCAGATAGCTCTTTGGGGTGTTTTTGTCCACACAGTTTTGCATGTTTTCTTCTATCTTGAGGTCTGTCGGTAGCTACAGGGCACTACTTCAACCTTCATACACATAGGTAACTTGTATAGCTGTTTTCTTTTGGATGGACATGTAGATTATAATAGCAAAAATTTTAAAACGTTGGCAAGAAATCTTTATAGATACCTCATCGTGTACATCTGTGCAGTGAAGTTCCTGGAAGCAGAGTTGCTGGGTCAGAGATGTGTGGGTAGAGTCTTTGGATAACCATTGCCTGTCATACAAGAAGGCAGCAGTGTGTGTGGGTACTGATTTGGGCTTCCTGTTGCCAATATGGTGTATCAACCTTTGATCTTTGCCAGTCTTACAGGTACCATGTCTTCACTTGTACGAAGACTTTTCATATGTTTAAGATCCATTTGTTTGGGGGAAAAGGTAACTGCTAATGGACTCAGGGTTTCCTTGTGGAATGATGAAAATGTTACGGAATTAGATAGTGGTGATGGCTGCACAATCTCGTGAATCTACCAACAACTACTGAATTTTGTACACTTCAAAAGGGTGAATTTCAAAGTATGAATTGTATCTTAATAAAGTTGTTGTTTTAAGATCTATTTACATTTTCTGCAAACCAGCTTCATTTCCCATGTTTTTCTGTTGCTCTTTTTTTTTTTGGAGTTAGAGTCTCACTCCATCGCCCAGGCTGGAGTGCAGTGGCACGTTCATGGCCACCCCAGGCAATCCTTCTGCCTCAGCCTTCCAAGGAGCCAGAACTACAGGCATGAGCTACCAAGCCCGGCTAATTTTTTGATTTATTGTAGAGATGAGGTCTCACAAGTTGCCCAAGTTGCCGAGGCTGTTCTCTAACCCATGGGCTCAGGCAATCCCCTCACCTCGGCCTACCAAGTGCTGGCATTACGGAGTTGAGCCACTGCACCCGGCGGCTCTTTTTCTTATAGGAAATTCGCTTTTTGTCTTTGTTATGTTGCGTCTGTTTTTCCCACGTAGACCATTTGCTCTTTTAACTTTGATTTTTGTTTTCTTTTAGCCATGGAGAAAATTTTCATTTTTCTATTGTCAAATGTTGTTTGTTTGTTTTTTTTAAGAGCCTCTGAGGTAGTTTTCATATTGGAAAGATTTTCCTCCATATTATGTATTTTTTAAGTTTTCCAGTTTCTTCTGGCCTTTGTATGTATTCTGAAGGGGTCCAGCCCCTTGCAAGGGTCATGAACTGTCCTGAAGGAGAGATGGATAGGCGAAAGATGAAAATATTATACTCGGACACCTGCTTCCTGAACAGATGACAATTTAATGTTAGTTAACACAGAGCTTTTATACCATTCGTAAAGGGGCAAGACAAAGAAAATTCCTTCAGGTACATATGCTTTAAAAGTTACCACCATCTAGCGGTCTTTAGAAGAAACGAATAAGCCAAAAACACTATCTACTTTCAGTTAATGAGTCTTGAGATAAGTGTAAAAGGAGTTTCACTTAAACTAAACATAATGCATACAAGGTTTACTTTGACTTCGGTTCCACATCACTTGTCTAATTAAAAAAGCCTTAAAATCACTAATACAAAACTATAGATTGTACCTAGTGATAGTAGGAATATGAAGCCCATTAACTTGACCAAACAACAGTGGCTAGCATTTAAAGAATAACTATGAAAGTCACTTACTGTGAAGATACATACACTAATCTTTACTCTGAATAAACATATAAAGTGAACTAAACATAATGAAATAAAACTAACACAACTAAAATTATTATGGTTGCATAATTGCCAATGAGCTTTTAAGTTTAGGATAATGGTGATTTGGCTGTTTTCCCTTATGCTTGGCAACCTCCTGGAAAACATCTTTGTCTTAAGATAGGCAGTGGAGCAATTATTATTATCTTTGAGGCACCAATTTTATCAGTGTGTGAACTTAAACTTATGAACTTAAAACAATCTTCAAAGTAGCTATAGCACTAAAACTTAATTAATGACACAAAGTAAAAACCTTGTTAAACATAACCAGAGCCTAATAATTTTTGTCAGCCCTCATACATATGTATATTGATTATATAAACTTGTATGATATTACATTTTACCAATTTATGAGTAATACATGGATA
>NW_007258424.1:354134-366797 GCF_000164805.1 Carlito syrichta
AAAGAAGCTTTTAATGACATTTCCCAGGCCCCCAAGGTTGCTTTCTGTATTTAATTAATTATCATAAAAGTATCTAATTAGTATATTATGAATTCAGTGAAAACCCTCTATAAACGTTTGCTTAAAATTTAACTATAGAATTAAGTAAAAACCTTAACGATTAATCTATATCCTAAGTCTGTGAAGACAGTGTTATAAATCACCTACATAACTCCTAGATAAGTGTTAGAACTTATAATGAGCTCATAATGAACTTACCATAAACTTGTGCTTCTAAAAAACCTTATGTCTGAACACTAAGCTGCATAATTCTAAAACATAAGGAATGAATATACTAATATCTTTTTATTCAAGCAATATCTAGTAACTTATAACCAAGTGAAAGAAAGCATTCTTGATGTGCTTCAGAGTTTAACCCTTGCATATGTTAGAAAAGGCCAAGCGGCATAGTGGGAAAATGGGAAAATGAACCATGACATTCTCAGGTTAGGTGTGAGTACTTCGCATAAACATGCCATTTTCTTCTTCCACGACTGCACAGAATTTCTTCAGCCGTGTCAAACAGCAAAGGTGGAAGACAGAAGGGCCTCAGCTTCCCGGGCTCTCCCTGCGGCCCAGGGTCTTCGGCCCACTGGGACCCTGTCAATCATGTGGACCTCCAAGACTGGCTCCCCACAGTATTCTGTCTTTTTTTTTTTTTAGTATTTTTTTTTGTATGTTCTTTCAATAAAGAAAAATTATCCAGATGTGTGGTGCATGCCTGTAGTTCCAGCTACATGGAAGGCTGAGGCAGAAGGATCGCCTGAGCCCAGCAGGTTGAAACTGCGGTGGCCATGAGTATGCCACTGCACTCCAGCCTGGGTGACTGGTCTTGAACCCCTGGGCTCAGGCAATCCTCTTGCCTCTGCCTCCCCAATTTTTTTTTAGTCTGCTGCTAATACCATTGATGTTACTTGTTAAAATTTTAGTAGTAGGCTGGGCTCGGTGGCTCAGCCTGTAATCCCAGCACTTTGGGAGGCTGAGGTGAGTGGATTGCCTGAGCCTGCGGGTTCGAGACCCGCCTGGGCAACTTGGGGAGACCTCATCTCTACAATAAATCAAAAAAATCAGCAGGGCGTGGTAGCGCGCGCCTGTAGTTCCAGCTACTTTGAAGGCTGAGGCGGAAAGATCGCCGGAGCCCAGCAGGTCGAGGCTGCGGTGGCCGGGAGCAGCCACTGCACTCCAGTCTGGGTGACAGAGTGAGAATCCAACTCAATAAAATAAAATAAATAAAATT
Source organism: Carlito syrichta (assembly GCF_000164805.1). Lineage (NCBI taxonomy): Eukaryota > Metazoa > Chordata > Mammalia > Primates > Tarsiidae > Carlito > Carlito syrichta. The sequence goes on from NW_007258424.1 coordinate 355,411, forward strand.
TTAGTAGTATACTTCATCTATAAATTGAATGATGGGCCGGGTGCAGTGGCTCATTCCTATAATCCCAGCACTTTGGGAGGTCTAGGTGAGAGGATTTCCTGAGCCCATGGGTTAGAAACCAGCCCAGGCGACTTGGCAAGACCTCACCTCTACAACAAATCAAGAAAAATTAGCTGGGTGTGGTGGCGCTTGTCTGTAGTTCCAGCTACTTGCAAGGCTGAGGCAGGAGGATCGCCTGAGCCCAGCAGGTTGAGGCTGTGGTGACTGTGAGCATACCACTGCCCTCCAGCCTGGGCGACAGAGCGAGACTCCTATTCAAAAAAAAAAGAACAACAACTGAAAGATGCCCTGACTTTTGAGGGTGGGGAGATAGTTCTTAGTGATTTATTCTACTATTTCTAATGTAATTCATCTCTTTAGAAACCAGTTTGGTAACATTTTCCTTGAAAATTTTCTAATGTGTATGTGTAGATGAATATGGTACTCATATTTCCTTTTAACTTTGTATCTTATTTCGTGTTCTTTGTATTGATTTCTTTGTTCTTTCCTATAGGAACAGGAAATATAGTGGTCATTATGATTAGCTACCCAAAAGGAAGAGAAATTTTGGAGCTGGTACATCAAGGAATCCCAGTGAAGATGACCATAGGCGTTGGCACCCGCCACGTACAGAAGTTCATCAGCGGCCAATCCGTGGTATTTGTGGCCATCGCTTTTATCACCATGATGATCATTTCATTAGCCTGGCTCATATTTTACTATATACAGCGTTTCCTGTATACTGGCTCACAGTTTGGAAGTCAGGTAACGATGGATAACTCTTTTCACTTTAGCTTTTTTTTTATTTTTTTTTTTTTTTTTTGGTTGCTAATTAATTGATTTTGGGGGGCTTTGTTTTTTTTTGCAGATCTGTAGAGTTCAAACTTTTGCTTTTTAAAAAATATTTTAAAAATATGTCCATGTATGAGGGAGGACCCCTCCAAAAAAGGAATTCATTTTTGGAAAGTAGCCCCTTGTAGTATAGGCTTATCCCACTAGGTAAGTGTTCTAGGAATCCATCGGCATCAGTGTACCAGCTAGCATTGTTGCAAGAGACTGTCATGAATTTTTTTTTTTTTGGAAATTCTTTCAACATGATCTTAGCCCAAGCCACTTTTTCTTGTTTCCCCGGATGAAAAAAATCCTCAAAGGGAAATGTTTTGCTGATATGGAGGAGGCGAACAAAAAACGGCAGAAGCACTAAAAGACATCAAAATGACAAATTCAAAAACCTTTGGCAGTGAAAAAAGCATCACAGTAGGTACATTGCATCAAGTAGAGAGTACTCTGAAGGTGACTGAAGCTTAAACATGTAAGAATGCACACAGTTTTTAATAAATAAATTCCTGGTATGTTTGGGTCCCCCCGCATATACTGCTGAAGTGACATTTGACCGTATCCTTAATTTTATTTTCGCTCATTTAATTATCTGTATCACTTTTCAAAAGTAACTTTTTATTCGAGCATATTAAAGTTTGATTGCGTGGGAAATTAGATCGCGTTTTGCGCGTCTGGTCCTGCCGGCGCCCTTTTTGTCCTTTTCCAAACTTGAAGGGTGGTGAAGAGGCACGAGACAATGGGCCTGCTCTCTGTGGCCCTGGTTCTCTGGGCGGCCTAAAGGCAGGGAGCGGAGGGGACAGGCCTCCCTGTCTCGTTGCGGAGCAGTTGTAAAGCCATCTGTCTGTCTGTGGCAGCAGAGAGGAGGACAGCCAAAGAGCCAGAGGCCTCCCGGAGCAGGCCTTCGTCAGGAAAGGGGGACCTTCCTGATTTGATGACGAGGAAGGGCCTTTTCCTGTTCGAAACCTCGCTAGATGGGTGCATGATGCCACTGTACTCAGCTTGTTGTTTTCTTGCTGATATTTAAACTTAAGGATCAGTTTCTTCTACTCACATGGAATTGAATATAAGAGTAGTCGATCAAACAGTTCTAAGTTACATATAGCTGCTCTGTATATTAAGGTTTACATGGCTTTTGTTGTTGCTTTTGGTTTTTTACTTTCAGCATAGTTATTTAACTTTGCCTTTTAAATGAATTTTTTTCTCTATACTTGCTTTTTGTAATTTTTTTTAAAAAGTGATTTCATTTAATAAATGTTTTCAATAACAGTAATAATATTTTCCTACCCAAGAGCCATAGAAAAGAAACTAAGAAAGTTATTGGCCAGCTTCCACTTCATACTGTAAAGCATGGAGAAAAGGTAATATCTTCATGGTTTGGCTTTTGTTTTGTGGTTTAGATCAGAGAATGTGTCCTTATGTGCTCATTTTAAAGAAGGGTTAGCAGAAATATTCTATCATGTGAGAAGAGCCTTCCAGACTTGCGCTATTGAATATGGTAGCCACTAGTCACCTGTGGCTTTTTAAGTTAATTTAAATGAATTACATTTAATCAAGTTTCTCAGTCAAACTAGTGGCGCTTGAAGCTCTCAGAGAGCAGCCTTGGCTGGTTGTTGCCATATTGGACAGCTCTGACATTCCCAGCAGTGCAGGAAGTTGTATTGGTCAGTCCCAGATAACAGTAAAGAGGCTAAAGAATGTCATGTCTATCCTAGACGCTTGGTACCTTAAATTCATTCTGTTAAGTCTGAGACTACATGTCTCTGATTCCATTAGTTACAAGGTGAAAATAATGAGATTTGTGGAAAAGGTATTTTTAAAACTACTTTTTAAAAAAAGAAACATTTTGACATGACCAATCTCACCAATGTGAGATTTTTTTTTTTTTTAATTGGAGTCTCACTCGAGTGCAGTAGCACACTCACAGCCACTGCACCCTCGACCTGCTGGGCTCAAGCTATCCATCCACCTCAGCCTTCTAAATAGCTGGAACTACAGGCACGTGCCAGCACGCCTGGCTCATTTTTTGATTTATTGTAGAGACGAGGTCTTGCCAAGTTGCCGAAGCTGATCTCGAACCCCTGGGCTCAGGCAGTCCTCTCGCCTCGGCCTCCCAAAGTGCTAGGAGTATAGGTGTGAGCCTCCAGGCGTGGCCCGCCACGAGTTTTAAAAATTCAAAATCATACCAGGGCTCTAAAGCATTTTTGGAATAGGACAGATTCGTAGAGGATAGATGCCTTCAAGGTAAAACTATTGCTGACGCACAGTATTTATTCTTTGAATAGTTCATCTGATGTGCTGTGCAGTGTCGATAACTGTTAACTTGTAGGTGTAACTTGTTGGGCTGTTTTGACTTTCATGTTATCTCCCTAAGTTATTTAGAATCTGTCCCATCCTCCAGTCTCCATTCCCCTTCAAAAAAGAAAGAGAGCTTCCTTAAAGGATTAAAACAAAAATAACACGTTAAATAATAGTCCTTTCATTTCTTTAAATTTAGAACTGATGCTAATAGCTTATGTGATATATTTAATATTAAGATGCTTTTAAAATGATATTGGTTGCCACCATTTCTTCCCTGTAGCTTTTACGTTGTAGTGTAGTTCATATTTAATAGTCTGTGCAAGGTTCTGGTTTCTTTCCATGCAATGTATTGAACAAAAAAATTTTTTTTAAAAATCAAATCTCATGAGTCTCTGATTTACAAATCACCTTGAGGAATTTCCAGTTAATGCTTGTGATGTATTCTGAACACATTTTCCATAGCCAGTTACTAGACAAGCAAGTGTTTTGTTTTGTTTTGTTTATTTTTTTGAGTTGGAGTCTTACTCTGTCACCCAAGCTAGAGTGCAGTAGCACAATCACGACCACTTCAGCCTCTACCTGCCAGGCTCAGGAGATCCTTCTGCCTCAGCCTTCCAAGTAGCTGGAATTACGGGCATGTGCTATTACAAATGACTTATTTTTTTATTTATTGTGGAGATGAGGTCTTACCAAGTTTTCCAGACTGGTCTCGAATCCCCCAGGCTCAAGCAATCATCTTGTCTTGGTGCTGGACTTACAGGCTGAACCACCACACCTGGCTCATTGAAACATTTTTTTTTTTTTGAGTCTGAGTCTCTGTTGCCCAGGCTGGAGTATAGTGTACGTTCATGACCACCACAGCCTCCACCTTCTGGGCTCGGGCAGTCCTTCTGCCTCTGCCTTCCAAGTAACTGGAAATACAGGTGCGTGCCACCACACCTGGCTAATTTTTTGATTTAGTGTAGAGAGGAGGACTCACTACGTTGCCCAGGCTGGTTTCGAACTCATGGGCTCAGGCAGTCCTCTCACCTCGGCCACCCAAAGTGCTAGAATTATAGGCGTGAGCCACCAAGCCCGGCTGAAACATACTTTTAAATGTTATTTATTTAAAAATTTTTTTTGAGTCAGAGTCTCACTCTCTTGCCCAGGCTGGAGTGCAGTAGCATGCTACTCACAGCCACAGCAGCCTCGACCTGCTGGGTTCAGGCAATCCTTCCGCTTCAGCCTTCCAAGTAGCTGAAACTATAGGCACACACCACTACACCTGGCTAATTTTTTTTATTTATTGTAGAGATGAGATCTCGCTAAGTTGCCCAGGCTGGTCTCGAAACCATAGGCTCAGGCAGTCCTCTCACAACCTCCCAAAGTGCTGGGATCATAGGTGTGAGCCAGCACGCCTGACCAAATGTTAATTTTAATACAGTTTTTGATAACAGTATCTACATATGGAATCAAATTTTTACTGCTTCCTTATTAACAAGTGGTACACATGGCTAAATATATTTTTAAATACAGTAGTTACATAAGGCAGTGCAGCCATGTTCCATAAAATAAACTTACTAAATTTGCACCCACATGCTGTCAATTATTGGTAGTTCCTGATTCCCTATCCCAGAATCTCAGAAAAGAATCTTGTACCTGTCTTGGGTCACATGACCACTCTGACCCCAGCTGCTCTGGTTGACTGATAGGATCAGGTAAGGAGATCCAGGAGTTGCCCAAAGAAGTGGGGAGGGCTGAGGCTACCAAAAAGGTCCATGATCCATTGATTCTTAGAAGCTGAAGTTTTGCTTTCTCTTCAGCAAAGTAGCATATTTTGCTTCTTTGTACCTTTGTTGTCCGATGCAAAATGATAACTTATTCTGATTTGTAATTCTTTTATTACTAATGAGGTGAATATTTAACTATTTGCATAATATCTGAAAATATAACTTAAAAGGTTAATTTTCAAGTTGTAATTCTGTTCTGTAGCAAATATAAATTTATTTTTTATGACGCCAGAAAACTAGCAGATTATTATGCATTCATTGTCTTTATAGTAAAAGTTTCATGTTTGAAAAATAGTTTCTTTTATACTATAGACACTTGTATTTCTACAGCACTTAAAATATGAATACTGCCAGGTGCTGTGGCTCACGCCTGTAACCCCAACACTTTGGAAGGCTGAGGCAAAAGGATTGCTTGAGCCCCGGGGTGTGAGACCAGCCTGGGCAACTTGGTGAGACCTCATCTCTGCAATAAATTAAAAATCAGCCAGGTGTGGTGGCGCACACCTATAGTTCCAGCTACTTGGAAGGCTGAGGCAGAAGGATCGCCTAAACCCAGCAGGTCGGAGGCTGCTGTGGCCATGAGCATGCCACTGTATTCCATTCTGGGCGACAGAGTGAGACTCCAACTCAAAAAATAAATAAATACTGTTTTGAAAAACCCATGAACGCTAGATTAGTATTTAAACGCTGTTTGGCCAGGCATGGTGGCTCAGGCCTGTAATCCCAGCACTTAGGGAAGCCGAGGCAGGAGGATTGCCTGAGCCCAGGGGTTTGAGACCAGCCTAGGCAACTTGGTGAGACCTCGTCTCTGCAATAAATCAGAAAATTAGCTGGGCATAGTGGCGCATGCTTGTAGTTCCAACTACTTGGAAGAATGAGATGGAAGGTTCGCCTGAGCCCAGTAGATTGAGACTGCGGTGGCCATGTGTGTGTCACTGCACTCCAGCCTGGGCGACAGAGTGAGACTCCAACTCTAAAAAAAAAACACTGTTCATGTCCAGTTAGGCAGACAATGAAATTTTTTACTTTTCAGCAAAATTCTTTAGATAATCCCTTGATAAGGATAAAAAGGTAAACAGCAAGTATAATTACCTGTATTTCAGTTTCAAGTTGTACCAATGTAGAGCAGAATTTATCATTTTATTTGTTTTAGTCAGGGCGTGGTGGGTTTACCAAGGGATATGCTATATTTACCAAGTATGTAGTAAGCTCTTTCCTCTTCTTTTTACAGGGAATTGATGTTGATGCTGAAAATTGTGCAGTGTGTATTGAAAATTTTAAAGTAAAGGATATTATCAGGATTCTGCCATGCAAGTATGTTCTTTTTATCTACTGATGTTAAAAATTAGTTGACCAATTTCAGGTTTCTGGCAAAAGAGTTCTGTGTTTTTTCCAGTAGGAAGATCTTGCTATCTGTGATCATCTTATCTTTTAGAAAAGAAACTTGGATGCCAGTAGTCTTCAAGTCTCTTTGATACTGCTTGGCTGAGGAGACTCCTAGGTGGCCATTAAGACTCATTAAATATCGGCAGGCTCAGTGACTCATGCCTGCAATCCCAGCATTTTGGGAGGCAGAGGTGAGAGGATTGCCTGAGCCTAGAGGTTCGAGACCAGCCTGGGCAACTTGGTGAGACCTTGTCTCTACAATAAATCAAGAAAAATCAGCCAGGCATTGTGGCACACGCCTGTAGTTTCAGCTACTTGAAAGACTAAGGCAGAAGGATCGCCTGAGCCCAGCAGGTCGAGGCTGCAGTGGCCATGAGTGTGCCACTGCACTCCGCCTGGGTGACAGAGTGAGGCTCAAAAAAAGACTACGAAATATCTCTGCCTGTCATAGATTGGCTTTTAGTCTTCCCGGACGGGGCTTCATCAGAATCCTAGGGATTCCATTATACTTTTAGTAACGCGAAACATAAGCTATTGTTGGGAACAAAGAAACTGAAGAATTGGGGAGATAGCCTGACACAGCCAGAAGCAAGTGGACTTGGGCGGGCGATGGTTAACTGTTATTTACACACTGGACTTGGGTCTTTCAGAGGTTATGTAAAATAAATATTCCTTCCTTTACTCTGGTTATCCTAGGGGTTTTGAGTGATGGGAGGTTGCATTTTTAAAAAAACAATGGGATACTTTAATTGATAACTTTTCAAAAGCATTGCTTTGTTAGCAGAAAAGTTTGTGTACAGAATTATGTTTTAGGTCTAAACGATTTTAATTATACTCCATACCTATTAGAAGCAAGTTACAAGTTAATATGTAATGTGCTTTGCACAGTGTGTGCAAGTTCTTTGGTAGATTAAACTTCATGGTAACTGTGAAGGAAATGCATCTGGATAGCAAAATGAAAGTTTCCTGAATAAAAGTAGCTGGTCTCAGTACACAGACCTTTATATGGGGTTGGAGGGGTAGGAACTCAGTGAATTGAGGTCAGTACAGGGTGGTCACATCCTCTAGAAACTAGTTTTTCTCTAGGTTGGCTTAGGGCAAGTCTTTCTGACTTACAAGCAATGCTCGGTTGCCACACAGATGAACTGCACTAGGTAATGCTAATGGCTGAACTGGGATTTGGACTTGACCCTCAAACACAGGCATGTACATTTCCTGGTCTCTACTGGGGTTTGACTTCCTCCCCCATCTTCTCCTGTGCTTTATGTAACACATGTCCCAATAAAGCCAGCATATTTGTGTTTTTGTAAAAAATTACTCCCTAGGTACTATTATTTTTAACTGTTAGTATATTTGTGTGTAAATAAAAGGTCTTCAGACAACAGTAATACTGAACAATTACCGAGTGTGTTCTGTGCCTGGCACATTTGCACGCAAGTGGTGTGTGCCCCTCTGAGCAGCCTCTGGTGTGGGGCAGAGAGGGTGGGAAACTGGCTGAGTCATGGCCATCGAGTCTGACAGCTGGTGTCTCAGTCTAATCTGTCTGGATCCAAAACCCATACGCTTAACTTTTTTCTTTATCACTTGTAGAAAACAGATTAATCGCATGGGAGGAAATGTTAGCTAACTAGCTAACTAAGACAAATGAGTAAAAGAAGAAAATATATATGCCTTTTTCTTTGTTTATTCTGAAAGTGATAGGTGCTCACTATAGAAAAATGTAGAGTATATAAAAATGTGTAAGGGAGAAAATAAGTGGTTTTTAAGCCTACCACCCAAAGAGGATTTCTCAGTGTTTTGCTATATTTTCTTTTAGTCATTTGAAGAACTTTTATAAGATACTGTCTGTTTTTTTAATTAGTTTATTACTATAGTTTATGTCCCATTTAGTCCCAGAAGGCTTTCAAATAACTTAACAAAGGCACATTAAAAAGTGTAGTGTAGCATGAGGCCACAAAAACCCATGTTTTTGATAGAGTGAGGGGAAAATTTCCCCAGAAGCGCCAGCGTATTGGATTCATAGAATCAATAAATGACCTAGGATAAGTGAGAAGACTAGAATGTTGATTTGACATCAGCTAACTTGTAATGAGAGGATAAGTTGGTAGAATGTCTTATTTCCTATATAAGTTATATAAACATTTGTTTTAAAACATTAACACATACTTAATTTTTTTAGGCATATTTTTCATAGAATATGCATTGACCCATGGCTTTTGGATCACCGAACATGTCCAATGTGTAAACTTGATGTCATCAAAGCCCTGGGATATTGGGTTTGTTACATTTTTGTTTATATTCAATCTTTGCCCCAGTTCTTTCTGAATGATTCGATTTCAATATTGACCAGAGGCATGAGGAATGGGCGAAATGCTCCTTCTAACATCCCTATGGTTCTCTGAAGAAATTTTCCTCATTATTAAAAATGAATTCTTAAGGCAATCCAAAAAAAAAAAAACCAGTGAAATAAAGCTGTAGTGATAGGATAATATGCTCGATGTTTCCCAGAGTTTGTAATGACTTAGAGCAATATGTTTTAGTCTCCTACGCTGCAGAATGTGTATATGCAAGCTAGTTTTGTATGAGCAAGAAACATGAAATGTTTGAAATGGAAGGAGCCCCTTGAATGGTCTAGCTTAGTGTGCACATTTCACATGAGAAGAAACAAGCCAGTGCTGCTTGAAGTCAGTTCTCCTATTCCAGGGTTTCAGAATCAAATATTGCTGGGGACACCTGCCCAGCCTTGAATTTGGTCCATCAGCTTGTGATACTTAGATGGTCACAGGGCTTTCTTCTGAAGACGTGAGGGCAGATGAAAGAGGGATCATGTCAGCAGCGCGCCGTGTGCCAGGTGCCTCACATACGTTATGTTTAACCCTTGCAGTGCTGTATGAAGTGCTGTTACTGTCCCTGTTTTACTACTTTGAAACTTGAACTTAGAGAAGCTAAACAACTCACCTAAGGTTACATCTTTAAATACAAGTTTGCTTAATTCCAGGGTCTAAGCTCTGAACTGTTACCCTACCCAAAGAGGGGGATGTAGAAAGAAAAAATAGCTTTTTCAAGGTGGTTCTATCTTTTATTGTTTTTAGGGTCTCCATACAATCTCTGGATGTCTCAAAGTGATTAAATAATAAACAGTGTTTAAATAAACATCTTTGGAAAAACAATTTAAAATCCATTATATTTCTCTTGTTGCTGAACATATTTTCAGAGTTTTTAAAAAGAGTTTATTGTAGAATGAGAAACCCCAGTGTTTTATGATGATTATTTTGTGCAGCCTTAAAAAGCCACAATGGCCATCTGAGCTTCTGTAATGGCATCACTATAGAACCCACCCATAAAACAAGACTACGTTTCCCGGGCTGGAGTTCTGCTTAAAATGCCCTCTTCTACCTCGGTATTCTTCAAAAGATAGAGAGCGCTTCCCTAGTAATTACCGTATTTTCTATGAATTAGGTTTTTTTAATTGTGAGTTCCAGAACTTCTTCACTATATGCACACGGAAAGGGGGAAGGTTCATGTTCAAAGACTCTCTTACTAGAAACTCACACTGTTTTGATGTCGAGAACAATTGTCTTTCCTCTAGAATTGCTAGGTTTCATTTATTTATGCAACTTTGGTTAGCATAGCATAACAACCTTTCTTAATGAACCTGACTTTCCCTCTTTTCTCTTAGGCAAGTGACTGAGCCTTTGTGGGCTAGCATCTTGGATATTAGAAAGCAGCAAGCTTGACAGATGTTTTTTCTTGGCAGAGTTTTAGAACTCTTTTCCTTCATTAACTACACTCTAAAGCTCATTTTAAGTTGCTTTCTTCATTAGTCAGTACCTTTAAACCTGCTTTTCATTTCTAGGCATTTCTATAAGTGGAATTTCACTGACCTTAGACCAGAGACTTTCATGACCTCATGAGTTTTGGGAATAACCTGCATATATATTTCATATATTAAAAAATCAAGATTCTTCATCTTACACAGGTTGAGTTTTCTTAGAACGTTAGTTCAGAAAGATAGAATATGTATCCCCAGAGTGCCTAATCTATTTTTTGAAGAACAGAACCTATAGTAACTTTATTTATTTATTTATGTTTGAGTTGGAGTCTCACTCTGTCGCCCAGGCTGGAGTGCAGTGGCACACTCATGGCCACCCCAGTGTTGACCTGCTGGGCGCTGCTGATACTTCTGCCTCAGCCTTCCAAGTAGCCAGAACTACAGGCACTTGCTACCACGCCCAGCTAATTTTTGATCTGTTGTAGAGACAAGGTCTCACCAAGTTGCTCCTGCTGGTCTCAAATCGCGGACTCAGGCAATCCACTTGCCTTGGCCTCCCAAAGTGCTGAGATTACAGACTGAGCCACCAAGTCTGGCCTGTAGTAACTTTAAGAAATGTACTTGTCTTGGCTTTAACTTCTCAAATCTTTAGACGATATGTCATTTCCTTTAGACGGTTGGCCCACCCTGCCTTGGACGTTTGAGACAGCCGTACCCTGCTCTCTTGGAGTAGCTAGTTCTAGTGTCCTCTTACCCCTAGGGAGAGTCGCCAGCAGTCCTTCCTGCAGACTTGAAAGGCAGCCTCGTAGCCGTTCCCTGTGCTGCTTGCCCCTTCTTTCCGTTCACCTGGCAAGCGTCGGTCAAAGGAATGCCATCGAAGGTGTCGGATCTGAGCTTGGCTCAGGGGAGACAGAGGACTGCGACACAAGCCCTCCCCTCGTGGGCTCGTGGGGATTTTACCCTCCGGGCGGGCAGGGCGTCAGGGCACACAGGCAGGGCCCGGCCGGAGAGCCCGTGGGAAGGGCCGCGGCGGGGGCACAGAGGAGCTGTCCCTCGGTGCCGCCCGTGGAGGCGGGGAGACGGAGGGGAGGTCCGCGAGGGCAGCCGGGCTGGCGTTCCGGGGCCCGCCGGACACAGCGGGGCGGCAGCCGGCAGCTGGCCAAGTGGCCCAGTCCGCAGGCCGGGGGCAGACAGGTGGGGGCTGTGGCGAGGCGGCAGCTGCAGGGCGCGTTGGGGGCCGGGCGAGGGGCGCCGGCCAGGGCCCGGGGGGGGAGGACGAGGGG